>NC_092262.1:5876571-5934071 GCF_036320965.1 Panulirus ornatus | reverse complement strand
CTCACTTTGCACACCACCTCGACCCAAACACCCTATATCTGCCACTCTGTCATCAGACACATTCAACAAACCTTCAAAATACTCATTCCATCTCCTCACATCACCACTACTTGTTATCACCTCCCCATTTACGCCCTTCACTGAAGTTCCCATTTGCTCCCTTGTCTTACGCACTCTATTTACCTCCTTCCAGAACATCTTTTTATTCTCCCTAAAATTTACTGATAGTCTCTCACCCCAACTCTCATTTGCCCTTTTTTTCACCTCTTGCACCTTTCTCTTGACCTCCTGTCTCTTTCTTTTATACTTCTCCCACTCAATTGCATTTTTTCCCTGCAAAAATCGTCCAAATGTCTCTCTCTTCTCTTTCACTAATACTCTTACTTCTTCATCCCACCACTCACTACCCTTTCTAAACAGCCCACCTCCCACTCTTCTCATGCCACAAGCATCTTTTGCGCAATCCATCATTAATTCCCTAAATACATCCCATTCCTCCCCCACTCCCCTTACTTCCATTGTTCTCACCTTTTTCCATTCTGTACACAGTCTCTCCTGATACTTCCTCACACAGGTCTCCTTCCCAAGCTCACTTACTCTCACCACCTTCTTCACCCCAACATTCACTCTTCTTTTCTGAAAACCCATACTAATCTTCACCTTAGCCTCCACAAGATAATGATAATATATATATATATATATATATATATATATATATATATATATATATATATATATATATATATATATATATATATATTTTTTTTTTTTTTTTATACTATTCGCCATTTCCCGCATTAGCGAGGTAGCGCTAAGAACAGAGGACTGGGCCTTTGAGGGAATATCCTCACCTGGCCCCCTTCTCTGTTCCTTCTTTTGGAAAAAAAAAAAAAAAAAAAAAAAACGAGAGGGGAGGATTTCCAGCCCCCCGCTCCCTTCCCTTTTAGTCGCCTTCTACGACACGTAGGGAATACGTGGGAAGTATTCTTTCTCCCCTATCCCCAGGGATAATATATATATATATATATTATATATATATATATATATATATATATATATATATATATATATATATATATATATATATATATATATATATAATGCCTCTAATTAGGTAAATAAGAATAGAGGAAGTTTTTTTTTCTCTTTAATTATAGTATATACCCGATTTACAATGCAGATCAATTATGAGAAGTGGATAATTGTGAATAAATTAATGATGATAACGGAAGGGTTTCCGGTGGCAAGGTACTGCTAAAAGCTAATCTAATCCTAACAAAATATTTCTTATCTCATAACGTGATATTAATTACATTCGACTCCACCTTATCGTTTTCTATCGTATCTACTTTGCACATCGTAAGACTTGATTCGCTGGCCGCGACATATTGGAACATATCCCTGCCGTCAGCCAACCAAGCAACGAACATATCCCTGCCGTCAGCCAACCAAGCAACGGACATATCCCTGCCGTCAGCCAACCAAGCAACGAACATATCCCTGCCGTCAGCCAACCAAGCAACGAACATATCCCTGCCGTCAGCCAACCAAGCAACGAACATATCCCTGCCGTCAGCCAACCAAGCAACGAACATATCCCTACCGTCAGCCAACCAAGCAACGAACATATCCCTGCCGTCAGCCAACCAAGCAACGAACATATCCCTGCCGTCAGCCAACCAAGCAACGAACATATCCCTGCCGTCAGCCAACCAAGCAACGAACATATCCCTGCCGTCAGCCAACCAAGCAACGAACATATCCCTGCCGTCAGCCAACCAAGCAACGAACATATCCCTACCGTCAGCCAACCAAGCAACGAACATATCCCTGCCGTCAGCCAACCAAGCAACGAACATATATACCTCAAGCTGGCCCGAGTCGGGCTGACAGAGCGAAAAACAGACACTCCGGGATCTATGGAGAAATAACGTCCCTAGACCATTAAAATGGTCGCTGCTCGTGTCACGAAGTCTTCCAGTCAAAGTTTGAGGCACAAATAAGCGCTTGGCATGGCAACCAAAGTCGCGTGCCGTGAAACAGTTGCCTTACATCAAGTCTACCTAAGTCACCGTGGACCCGTTGGCCATCTCGGCCATCTTCAAGGTTTCCCACAAGAAAAGGAGGTTTCTGATCTCTTTAAATGACGCACCACCTTCTGGTACTTTTGTAGACGTTATTGCCACAGCTACACACACACACACACACACATCACGAAAAGCGTTAATGTGTCTGCATTGGATCCCACATTGGTGCGCGTTCCGTTAATGGAAGCCCTCTGGCCCACTCTTCAAACCATCGTCTTTCAGATGGGTTTCAGGCCGTCGGCGTACTTCCCGTTCAACATGGGTTGACTGATTGGTCTGCGTCATCGTACGGAAGTCGAGAACGTAAGTGTAGCTTGCATTTTTGAAGGTTAAAGGAATGTTTTGACTCTTAAGGAAGTGCTTTTCAATATCATCTGAGGTGACAGGGCTTACTAGCTTTGCTTCACCAGCTGTGTCGACTTGGCCATACTCAACCCATTTCTTGTTTCTGTCCATGAAGAACCAGTGGTAGATGCTCGCTGCAGTTCTCTGTCCAGCAACGAACTCTGTACACAGTCTGCGTAAGTACAGGATTTTAGAAAAGTCAGGATTCCTCAGAACCATAGCTCCGAAATTAGCATGCCAAGTGTCACGACCAAGAAGAGTTACAAGAGGCTGTATAGAGGAATGAAGCTTTGCAGGATCGAGGCGTGGGATGACAACCCCATCTTCAGCTGGGTTGCAGAAGGCACGCTCCAGTTGGTTGACCTGGCGAGGTGGTAAATTGAGCCAGCTGTTGCCCTGTTCACTGACTTGCCAGTGGAAATGCTCTACTGCGTGAAGTCTCTGGCATCCACTTTCCTCATACTTGCACAAACTCTCAACGGAATAGAAGCATATTTCATTTATCTTTGTGTCTCCAGACAGATAGTGAGACCAGACTGTCCCATAATTTTCATTCTTACTTACTGAAGCAGCCTTCTTACTGGCCAAATGTTTATGATTCATTTTACTACTTTCTCGAGACTTAATATTACTTCTAGTTCTCCCTGTGGATGGATGTTTCTTCTTCCTTTCCAATGGGTTTGTGATCTTGCTGTCATCTGATAAATGTTTACTGTTCATGCCCAAGCTTCCTCTTTTAAATACTTTCACGTCTGATGTATCAAATGTAGACTCTGGTGCAAGCCAAGAAATTACACCATTATCATCTCCGCTGTTCGTGTTTACAACTTTTGCATCCTGCTGTTGGCCAGCGGTAGATGGCGCCTGTGGTAATGGTGGCCTTGGAACTTTTCGTCTTGCTTGGCTTCTCTCATCTTGTGGAGCCAGAGTTTCTGATGGCGCTGGTTGTTCACTGATTTTGGGATCTTGTGACAATGTTGGTGTAGCTTCTGCTTGGTTTGCTGGGCCTCCACTACCTAAAGAAGGGTAAGCAGCTAACACAGATATGGCTACGTCCTGTGGGGTTTCATTTGTTGATAACCCATGAGCCATCAACAGCTCACGACAGCCAGCTGTCAGTAGGTTGTGGTTTAGCTGACATTTTGGACGACTACACCTCGTTAGTCCACTGGAAATACCACGACAAACATGCAGAGAACCACACTCGCTTTTACTACACCCCTTCCCATTGTAGTCGTAGCAGACATCCAACTTACCTATAGGTTCTGGAGCTTTCATTAAACCTCTCACCAGATACTTAAGTGACTGAGGTGGTAAACGTTCCAGGTAGAAGTTCCCCAACCTAATTCTATTGTGATCTGTGTACCACCTATGTCCCAGCGTACAGTCACCTGTGTGGCAAACACCTCTGACGTACATGTGACATATGTGTAGCTCTTTACACACTGTAGGATCCTGGCAACCTTGGTTACCTACGTGTGCTTGGCAAATACTGATTTTGGGACGTAGCTCGACCACCTCTCCATTTAGACGGAGGACATCCCCATTCGCTACCACAGCTTCTTGCACTGCAGATGGCCACATGTTCTCCCATTCAAAGAGCTGCAGAAGAGTGGCTTTAAAATCAGGGCACTCTGCCAAAGCTTCTACTAGCAGCCATGGTTTGATGTAGTACGGCTGCAAGCCACGACCATCTCGTAGAGAATGCGTGTCGACCCTTATATCGCTGAATCTGTGTGGCTGTCGCCTACTGCCTCTATTTTCTCCACTCATTGAGAAATTTGAATGATCATTACCATGATAAGTGCCATATGGGTGCGCCGGAAATGCTGGCAAGTTCATGTCACACCATCTGTTTGTTTTCTCTTGACTGTCTCTGATATCTCCTGTTGGGGAATACGTCTCATATCTGTTATCCCAATACCTCCATGCCTGTTGCCTGGTTCTTGTGTCATATCCTCTTCCTGTTGAATGTGTGCGACTTCTATTGTGTGTTCTGCACGTATCGTCCCAAGACTTGTTCAAGTTACTGGCAGAATCATTGAACCTTTCTGTTAGTGATTCCTGGCTGGGATCAAGTCGAACTTGCTGTACGTAACCTTCAGATCTATGGGTGTTACTTTGACCTAGGTTCTGTCCTCTGTAAGTTCTGATGTGCCCCTGAGAAAAAAAACACTCGTAAGAATCACTACAGATAAGCTGTTCCCTCCTTCTACCCTACCACAACATTCCCCTCTAAATGCAAACGAAGTATTCCATTAATTTTGGAAAGCACCTGAGGTGGATGAGTATGTGGTGAGGGGAGGTGTGGATAGGTGTTATGCTGTGTTGGTTATGTGGTGAGGGGGGGGGGAGCTACATAGGTGTTATGTTGTGTGAAATAGTGCATGGTTGTGTTGCTGTGAACTGAATGTCAAAGAGCCATGTCAATGCCTGTGATGTGATGTACAAATTTTCTGTGTCTTTCTCCCTGGGGATAGGGGAGAAACAAATACTTCCCACGTATTCCCTGTGTGTCGTAGAAGGCGACTAAAAGGGGAGGGAGTGGGGGGGCTGGAAATCCATCCCTCCATTTTTAACTTTTCCAAAATAAGGAACAGAGAAGGGAGCCAAGTGAGGATTTTCCCTCTAAGGCTCAGTCCTCTGTTCTTGATGCTACCTCACTAACAAAGGAAATGGCAATTATATATATATATATATATATATATATATATATATATATATATATATATATATACACACACAAACACACATTTTTCAACGCTCCCAGAACTTTTGCCTGAACATGCAGGAGGGTGAAAAGCGTGCAAGGAATAGAGTAAATTGGAACGATGTGGTATACCGGGGTCGACGTGCTGTCAGTGGATTGAAACAGGGCATGTGAAGCGTCTGGGGTAAACCATGGAAAGTTTTGTGGGGCCTGGATGTGGAAAGGGAGCTGTGGTTTCGGTGCATTATTACATGACAGCTAGAGACTGAGTGTGAACGAATGTGGTCTTTGTTGTCTTTTCCTAGCGCTACATCGCGCACATGCGGGGGGAGGGGGTTTTCATTTCATGTGTGGCGGGGTGGCGACGTGAATGAATAAGGGCAGACAGTATGAATTATGTACATGAATATGTCTCTGTGTGTATATATATATATATATATATATATATATATATATATATATATATATATATTATTTTATTTTTTATTATACTTTGTCGCTGTCTCCCGCGTTTGCGAGGTAGCGCAAGGAAACAGACGAAAGAAATGGCCCAACCCCCCCCCATACACATGTATATACATACGTCCACACACGCAAATATACATACCTACACAGCCTTCCACGGTTTACCCCAGACGCTTTTATACTATTCGCCATTTCCCGCATTAGCGAGGTAGCGTTCAGAAAAGAGGACTGGGCTTTGAGGGAATATCCTCACCCAGCCCCCTTCTCTGTTCTTTCTTTTGGAAAAAAAAAAAATGAGAGGGGAGGATTTCCAGCCCCCCGCTCCCTTCCCTTTTAGTCGCCTTCTACGACACGCAGGGAATACGTGGGAAGTATTCTTAATCCCCTATCCCCAGGGATATATATATATATATATATATATATATATATATATATATATATATATATATATATATATATATATATATATATATACTATTTATTACATTTAGTCGCTGCCTCCCATGTTAGCGAGGTAACGCAAGGAAACAGATGAAAGAATGGCCCAACCCACCCGCATACACATGTATATACATAAACTTCCACACACGCACATATACATACCTATACATCTCAGCATATACATACATATACATACACATACATACACATGTACATATTCATACTTGATGCCTTCATCCATTCCCGTCACCACCCCGCCACACATGAAATTGCACTACCCTCTCCCTGCACATGCACGAGGTAGCGCTAGGAAAAACAACAAAAGCCACATTCGTTCATACTCAGTCTCTAGCTGTTATGTATAATGCATCGAAACCACAGCTCCCTTTCCACATCCACGCCCAACAAAACTTTCCATGGTTTACCCCAGACGCTTCACATGCTCTGGTTCAATCCATTGACAGCACGTCGACCCCGGTATACCGCATCGTTCCAATTCACTTTATTCTTGCACGCCTTTCACCCTCCTGTATGTTCAGGCCCAGATCGCTCAAAATCTTTTTCACTACATCCTTCCATCTCCAATTTGGTCTCCCACTTCTCGTTCCCACTACCTCTGACACATATATCCTCTTCGTCAATCTTCCCTCACTCATTTTCTCCGTGTGACCAATCCCTTTCAATGCACCCTCTTCATCTCTCTCAACCACACTCTTTTTATTACCTCACATCTCTCTTACCCTTTCATTACTTACTCGATCAAACCACCTCACACTACATATTGTCCTCAAACATTTCATTTCCAACACAACCACCCTTCTCCGCACAATCCTATCTACAGCCCACGCCTCACAACCATATAATATTGTTGGAACCACTATTCCTTCAAACATACCCATTTTTGCTCTCCGAGATAACGTTCTCGACATCACCACATTCCTCAACACTTCCAGAACCTTTGCTTCCTCCCCAACCCAGTGAATCACCTCTGCTTCCATGTTTCCATCCGCAGCTAAATCCACTCCCACATATCTAAAATGGTTCACTTCCTCCATTTTTCCTCCATTCAAACTTACTTCCCAATTAACTTGGCCCTCAACCCTACTGAACCTAATAACTTCCCAATTAACTTGTCACTCAACCCTACTGAACCTAATAACCTTGCTCTTATTGATATTTACTCTCAACTTTCTTCTTTCACACACTTTACCAAACTCAGTCACCAATACTTAGAAAATACTTAAAAAAGCAGATGGATTTCTATGTAGCATTTATGGATCTGGACAAGGCATATGATAGGGTGGATAGAGATACTTTGTGGAAGGTTATAAGAGTATATGGTGTGGGAGGTATGTTGCTAGGAGCAGTGAAAAGTTTTTATCAAGAATGTAAAGCATGTGTATGAGTAGGAGGAGAGGAAAGTGGTTAGTTCCCAATGAATGTCAGGTAGTTTAATTTGTTTATGGATGGGGTGGATAGGGAGGTGAATGCAAGAGTTTTGGAGAGAGGGGCAAGTATGCAGTCTGTTGTGGATGAAAAGGATTGGGAAATGAGTCAGTTGTTCGCTCGCTGATGATACAGCACTGGTGGCTGATTCAGGTGAGAAACTGTAGAATATTATACATGACAGGTAGAGACTGAGTAAGAAGGAATGTGGCCTTTGTTGTCTTTTCCTAGTGCTATCTCGCGCACATGCGGGGGGAGGAAGTTGTCATTTCATGTGTGGCGGGGTGGCGACAGGAATGAATAAGGGCAGACAGTATGAATTATGTACATGTGTATATATGTGTGTGTATATATATGTATACGTTAAGATGTATAGGTATGTACATGTGCATGTGTGGACATGTATGTATATATATGTGTATGTGGGTGGGTTGGGCCATTCTTTCGTCTGTTTCCTTGCGCTACCTCACAAACGCGGGAGGCAACGACAAAGTATAATAAAAAAAAAATTTATATGTATAAAAGTACCCTTTCTCTTGAGGGTAATCTGCACCTTCGAGGCTCTGCTATTTCCAGTATCAAGAAAATGATGGACTTCTTATATATATGTGGTATATACACTAAAGCCATCATTTCATTCTTTCTCTCTCACAAAAAATTGTAGTATTGTAGTATTGGGAACAGAACATCAATTTCACTTATACATATCCAGTCTCTGTGTGTCACTTACTATATACTAAAACCAACATCTGCATAGGTTAATGACAGTGTATTAGAGTACTTTCATTTCATTCTATTAGCACATGGTTCACCCAGAATACAAATATTTATGAGAAATGGATTACATTCATTTCCTTGTAAAGATAACGAAGGATGAATCTAGTACTTCACGTTAGTCCTCAATATACTTTGACTGTAATTGATAATCTTTCCAATATTCCATGAGAATTTAATACCTATAAAACTCATGAAGTTATGTAAATTGAAAAACTATAACGATTATTTCAGAATCTATGTTTTTAGTTTTCACTAAACAATCTTCAGAGACTAGATTCTCTTTAGATATGAAATTCACTTCAGTCTAACAATAATGCCAGGGTATATACCTGTCTGTCATACATGACAGTTAGACAACCAACACCACCATTTCTGTCAAATGGTACACCTATGGCTTTGTTAGTAGGTGGCTAAGACAAAGCAGAATTGCCCTATGTGAATGACCAGATTGTCTTATGAACATCACAAATATTCTAAGCAAAAAGTTTGGAATGAAAAGTTGCGGCATCTGTAGATAATGAAATTCACTTCGGTGTAAGAATAAGCCCAGAGTATATACATGTCTGTCATCAGAAACGCTACCACTAGTTCCATGAATCCTTGGGAGTTCTCACTATATGTAATGAAAGATTCACATTACTTCAATCTTTCTAGGTCACAACTGACAGCTTTCATCACTATAAACTAATTCTGTAAAGTTCTCACATGGAAAAAGGACTCTGAACTCTTACTATCTTGATCACTGTATATGAAATACATATGTTTACGAGACCTACAACAGTATTGCTGCAATTGTCATAGGATGCTAAGGTTTTCCTGACTGTATTAGGTCCCATGAGATAGTATACAGTATTACTAGGTTCTGTTAAGAGAAGCTCTCTGACCACTTCTGTGATTCCCATCTATAAAGTGAGGTTTTGGCCGTCGGCGTACCTCACGTTTAACGTTGGTGGATTGATTGGTCTGAGTCATCGTATGGAAGTTCAGAACATAAGTGTAACTTGCATTTTTGAAGGTTAAAGGAGTTTCCTGACTTTTGAGGAAGTGCTTTTCAATATCATCTGAGGTGACAGGGCTTACTAGCTTTGCTTCACCAGCTGTGTCCACTTTGCCATACTCTACCCACTTCTTGTTTCTGTCCATGAAGAACCAGTGGTAGATGCTCGCTGCAATTTTCTGTCCAGCAATGAACTCTGTACACAGTCTACGTAAGTACAGGATTTTAGAAAAGTCAGGATTCCTCAGAACCATAGCTCCGAAATTAGCATGCCAAGTGTCATGACCAAGAAGAGTTACAAGAGGCTGTATAGAGGAATGAAGCTTTGCAGGATCGAGGCGTGGGATGACAACCCCATCTTCAGCTGGGTTGCAGAAGGCTCGCTCCAGTTGGTTTACCTGGTGAGGTCGTAAATTGAGCCAACTTTTACCCTGTTCACTGATCTGCCAATGGAAATGTCGTGTAGCGTGGAGTCTCTGGCATCCATTATTCTCGGAGTTGCAAGTACTCTCAACTGAATAGAAGCAAATCTCATCAATCTCAGCGTCTCCATAGAGATAATGTGACCGCACGGTCCGGTATTTTCCATTCTTTGCTGCTGATGTAGCTTGGCTACTGGATGAATGTTTAAGATCCATCTTACCCCTTCTTGCACACTCATCACTTTTAACATTTCCTCTAGATACACTTCCACTTCTTGATGGATTAGTGTTCCATCTGTTGTCTCTACCTCCTGCATCCTGCTGTTGGTCCAAGATGATAGTAGTTTTCCAATCCTGGCTACTATTAGATGCTGCCTGGGTTGTTAACATTCCTACTTGTTTTGCTGGGCCTCCATTATCTAAAGAAGGGAAAGCAGCCAACAAAGTCTTCGTTACATCTCGCTGGGTTTCGTTAGTGGAAAACCCACAACCCCTTATTCTCTCACAACAGTCAGGTGTTAGTAAGTTATGGTTAAGGTTACATCTTGGGATAGCACACTTAATCAGCTGGAAAACACTCTGACATACATGAAGATCACTACAATATGCCTTACTACATCCCCTTCTGTTATAGTCATAGCACACATTCAACTGTCCTGTAAATCCATTACCTTTCATGGATCTTGTCATTAGATATCTAAGTGATTGAGCAGGTAAACCCTCTAGACAGAAGTGTTTGAGAACAGTTTTATTGTGATTTGTGTACCATCTGTGTCCAAAAACACAGTTGCTTTCCTGACAATAACTTGTCACATACAAGTTACATATGTGGAGCTCATTACATTGTGAGGGGTTGAAGCAACCTTGGGGTCCTGAATGTGCTTGGCAAATACTGATTTTGGGATGAAGCTTTACCATCTCTCCATTTACATGGAAGACATCTTCATTTGCTATTGCAACTTGTCTCACTGCCGATGGCTGCATTTCCTTCCATTCTAAAAGCTGTAGAAGAGAGGCTTTAAAATCAGGGCACTCGGCTAAAGCTTCTGCTAACAGGCATGGTTTGATACCATTATACTGCATGCTTTTGACACCTTGTGGAGAATGCTCCTCGTAACTGATATGACTCTGTCTGTGTGGCTGTTGAAAAATTATTCTGTTTTGTTCCCTTCTTGGTGAAATGAAAGAACTTCTATTGTCCCTCTTCTTTGGATGCCCCTGAAAGGTTGCTAAGTCCCTGGCACCGTATCTATTACTTTTCTCTTGACTGTGAGAGATATCTCTAGGAGAATACGTCTCATTCCTGTTATACCTATGCCTCTGCGGGTGTTGCCAAGCTCCTCCATCATGACCTCTCCTTGAAAACCTGATGTAATTTTCATCCTGTCTTCTCCAAGTATATTTCTGACGCTCATTCAAGTTAGAAGGAATATTATCAACACTTTCTTTCCATGGTTCCAGGGCCTGACGAGATCCATATTGCTGGATGTAACCCTCTAATCTGTATGCATCGCTCTGATCAAAGCCATGTCCTCTGTAAGTTAAGCTGTGCTCCTGGGAAAGAAAAATACTTATGAATGAGGATGTAAATAAACTCTTCCCCATCTACCTACCATTAATATTCCCATCTATACATGCATATGAAGAGGACTAAATGTGCAATCTCTTGTAGCAGGGACCCCACTCATGCTCATCATCTAGACAACAATAACGATTTTCAAAACAAAAGGGTTGCAAATTCTGAACTTAATTCTTTTGGTTATGAGTGGAAGTATGACATCAGGAATTTCAGAATGAAGTAAGAGATTAAAATACTCTTGCTTCATTCTGAGTGTCTTAACCACAATATTCCCTCTCACGTATCATGAATCCAGTCTTTTGGTTATCTCTGGTAAACAGAGATAATTATAAAAGAAAATGTAGAGGGTTTTCTTCCATACGCAACTTAAATATCTTTCTGCCAAAACTCATAAATATCAGTTAGAGGATGCGGTTACCAAATCAGTTTCATCAACACTGGTTGAAATAAACTGGATTTTAGAATTTTTTTTTGCAACCTCTGATTTCTTATTATTAAATATGTTCATCACAAATTTGCCATTGGTATTATGTGGGTATGTAAAGAAGCAACACTGCCGAAACTTAATAAAGACTTGCTGTAATATGACAAGAAATGGCCAAAACCCTAAAATAATGCTGTTCTGTGACCTGTTTCAATCCTGGGGAATACCAAAAATGGTCATCTAATATACATGTTGAGTGTATAAAAAGAAAAAGCATTTCTATGCCATAATGAAAGAGCACTGGATGAAATTTGCCATACGTACAGGGATAGAAACCGTCTTTTTATGAATTCTGACCCCTACTTTATAACTGAAATGGTTCAAATCAAATTTAATGTGTGCAATATAAGGGAATTTTAAAGAGTTATCTTAATGCAATGTTTCATCTCATCTGAGCACACCTGACAATAGCACAAAATACATTTCTGGGTTATCTGACCTCAGAAAAATAAAGTCTGCATGTACTGAAATAAGCTACTCGCATAACAGAGTTTCAAATCAATCAGCCCCAAAATGAAAGAATATCACAAAACTTTGATTGCAAGGAAGAAAAAGCTAATAGCATGTCTCCCTCCAGAAAAAGGTGCCAAAAACCCCGTACGGAGCAATCTGTGAGGCCGAAGACAAAATATATTTTCCATTATACTTTAAAGAAAAGTATAGCTAACACTTTTTCATTTTGTTTTTAAACAAAGTATAAAAAACACCTCAGACATAAAATTTGGTTAGTATATGTAAGATGACAACAAACACACACTCAACCAGGATAACCTGGGTTGTGAGTATATGCGTGTGAAAGAGAGACTGTTGGATGTTAATGTGCTGAGAGGGGCAACTGGAGGAATGTCTGATCATTATCTTGTGGAGGCGAAGGTGATGATTTGTAGAGGTTTTCAGAAAAGAAGAGTGAATGTTCGAGTGAAAAGAGTGGTGAGAGAAAGTGAGCTTGGAAAGGAGACTTATTTGAGGAAGTACCAGGAGAGATTGAGTGCAGAATGGCAAAAGGTGAGTGCAAATGATGTAAGGGAAGTGGGGGAGGAATGGGTTGTATCTAGGGAAGCAGTGATGGCTTGTGCAAAAGATGCTTGTGGCATGCGAAAGGTGGGAGGTGGGCAGATTAGAAAGGGTAGTGAGTGGTGGGATGAAGAAGTAAGATTGTTAATGAAAGAGAAGCGAGAAGCGTTTGGACGATTTTTGCAGGTAAGTAGTGCAAATGACTGGGAGATGTATAAAAGAAAGCGGAAGGAGATGGGGTGAAAGAGTATCATTAAATTTTAGGGAGAATAAAAAGATGTTTTGGAAGGAGGTAAATAAAGTGCATAAGACAAGAGAACAAATGGGAACATCAGTGAAGGGGGCTAATAACAAGGTAATAACAATTAGCGGTGAAGTGAAAAGATGGAGTGAGTATTTTGAAGGTTTGTTGAATGTTTGATGATAGAGTGGCAAATATAGTGTTTTGGTTGAGGTGGTGTGTGAAGTGACAGGGTCAGGGAGAATTGTTTGGTAAACAGAGAAGAGGTAGAGAAAACTTTGCAGAAGATGAAAGCCGGCAAGGCGGCGGGTTTGGATGGTATTGCAGTGAAATTTATAAAAATAAAAAAGGGGTGACTGTGTTGTTGATTGGCTGGTAAGGATATTCAATGTATGTGTGGTTCATGGTGAAGTGCCTGTGGATTGGTGGAATGCATTCATAGTGCCATTGTACAAAGGCAAATGCGATAAAGGTGAATGTTCAAATTACAGAGGTATAAGTTTGTTGAGTATTTCTGCGAAATTATAGGGAAGGTATTGATTGAGAGGGTAGTAAAGGCATGTACAGAGCATCAGATTGGGGAAGAGCAGTGTGGTTTCAGAAGTGGTAGAGGATGTGTGGATAAGGTATTTGTTTTGAAGAATGTATGTGAGAAATACTTAGAAAACAGATGGATTTGTATGTAGCATTTATGGATCTGGAGAAGGCATATGATAGGGTTGATAGAGATGCTTTGTGGAAGGTAGTAAGAGTATATGGTGTGGGAGGTAAGTTGCTAGAAGCAGTGAAAAGTTTTTACCAAGGATGTAAGGCATGTGTATGAGTAGGAAGAGAGGAAAGTGATTGGTTCCTAGTGAATGTAGGTTTGCGGCAGGGGTGTGTGATGTCTCCATGGTTGTTTAATTTGTATATGGTTGGGGTAGTTAAGGAGGTGAATGCAAGAGTTTTGGAGAGAGGAGCAAGTATGCAGTCTGTTGTGGATGAGAGGGCTTAGGAAGTGAGTCAGCTGTTGTTCACTGATGATACAGCACTGGTGGCTGGTTCGGGTGAGAAACTGTAGAAGTTGGTGACTGGCTTTGGTAAAGTGTGTGAAAGAAGAAATCTGAGTGTAAATGTGAATAAGAGTAAGAGTATTAAGTACAGTAGGGTTGAGGGACAAGTTAATTGGGAGGTAAGTTTGAATGGAGAAAAACCGGAGAAAGTAAAGTGTTTTAGATATCTGGGAGTGGATTTAGCAGCGGATGGAACCATGGAAGCACAAGTGAGTCACAGGGTTGGGGAGGGGGCGAAGGTTCTGGGAAGCGTTGAAGAATGTGTGGAAGGCAAGAGTGTTACTTTGGAGAGCAAAATTGGGTATGTTGGAAGGAATAGTGGTTCCAACAATGTTACATGGTTGTGAGGCATGGGCTATTGATAGGTTTGTGCAGAGGAGGGTGGATGAGTTGGAAATGAAATGTTTGAGGTCAACATGTGGTATGAGGTGTTTTGATCGAATAAGTAATGAAAGGGTAAGAGAGATGTGTGGTAATATAAAGGGAGTGGTTGAGAGAGCAGATGAGAGTGTGTTGAAATGGTTTGGGCACATGGAGAGAATGAGTGAGGAAAGATTGACAAAGAGGATATATGTGTCAGAGGTAGAGGGAACCAGAAGTGGAAGACCAAATTTTGAGTGATCAGGGCCTGAACATACAGGAGGGTGAGAGGCGTGCAAGGAATAGCGTGAACTGGAATGATGTGGTATAATGGGGTCAACATGCTGTCAATTAACTGAACCAGGGCATGTGAAGTGTCTGGGGTTAACCATGGAAAGTTTTGTGGGGCCTGGATGTGGAAAAGGAGCTGTGGTTTCAGTGCATTACATATGACAACTAGAGACTGAGTGTGAATGAATGAGGCCTTTTTTGTCTTTTCCTAGTGCTACCTTGTGGTGGGGGGGGATGCTATCTTATGTGTGACAGGGTGGCAATGGGAATTTATGAAGGCAGCAAGTATGAATATGTACTTATATATATATATATATATATATATATATATATATATATATATATATATATATATATATATGTCTGGAAAGGATCACAATTCATAGGAATATATGTGTCTGTGTAAATATATGTATGTATGTATACAGTGAAATGTATAGGTATCTATATGTGCATGTGTGGGTGTCTATGCATATACATAAGTACATGGGTGGGTTGGGCCAATGTTTTGTCTTTTTCCCTGTGCTACCTTGCTAACGTGGGAGACAGCGATTAAGTACAAGAATAATAATAACAACAATAATAATTATAATAATGATAATAACAACAACAATAATAATAATAATAATAATAATAATAATAATAATAATAATAATAATAATAACATAAACATGAGGTTAAGCTACATCTCTCCCCATAACAGAGACATGTTTGTAACACACTTGAAGGATGCAAAGACAGAGCAGCCTGAGGCAATAACAGGAAATGGTGCAAGAGACATATTAAAAAAGATGTTGAGCAATATTTCATACAGTATCTGAAAGGATGAATAGAATAAGCTAAGTGACGAAAGTGTAAATGCGGAAACTATTATTAAAAAGTATAGAGAGCTGAATGACTGTAAAAGAAGTTCAAGAGATGGGGCCCCAAGAGTATAGACTCCTTTTCATGAAGAACAAATGCTGCACAAAATTACATTCACACGTAAGTTCATTAGGAGAAACTCTCTGTTGAAGAGCAATTACTCTGGCAATAGGATTCAAATAGAAAAGTTACACTGGATAATGTCAAGATATGTGAGAAGCTAAGAGATAAATGAGATGTTCAAAAGTGTTTTCACTGCAAAAGACACTACAGTCCCAACAACAGTGAAAGAATTGGAGAGAGAGAGAGAGGTCCTGGGAAGCATGGAAACATATAGGAGTGACTTACAAAGACTGCTATACTTCATTGACCCAAATAGGGATTATGGTTCTGTGAGGTTTCTCCCCATGAACAGCAGAAGTGTGCTATGTTTGAAAAGCCACTTGAAATATCCTTAAAGATGTTCCCACAAGAAGGTAAAATGGAGTGGAATAGGGCGAACATCAAAATTTACATAAGTGTAAACTCATACTGGAGAAAATGTTTACAGAAGTAGCTTCATGCATTGCACTTTCTGAAATACTGATGCATCTCCACTAACTCTGACAATTTTTTCCAGCCGTGCTTTTAGGTTTCGACAGAAGTCTGGGAATGAGATGTGGAATCATGTACCTGTGGTGAATTTACATATAGGTGCAAAAGTTAAAAACCCACAATGGTTGTGCGAGGCACTGTACAAACTGCTATGGTGGCACAGAACACGGAAAGCATTGAGAGTGTGAAAGCGATCAGAAACATCAATGAGGGAGAATCCAGATGTAACAATCAGCTTCGAATGCAGTTGGATGGAATTACTATTAGCAATAAGGTTTTGTAAATTCAGACTTGCATCCACCATCCATGCTACTGAGAATATATGAAAGATCACTGGGAAAATACCTAAATCAGTTCACGGTAAAAATTCTACATGTCAAGTCAGAATCTTTCCACATTATCAATGAATCCTTCACAAGTGACACCAATAGTGATATCTAACCAATTAAAGCATACACAGGCACTCTCGAGCCTCATGCTTGCTACAACTGCATATTTCTCACCACATTGCTCACCAGGTGTGAGGAAGATGTAGAATGTCAAGAGAGAAAAATTAATACTCATGATGCAAGGATCTAATTATAGTTACCATTAAACTGTTGTGTTTGTGGCTGGCTTCTACTCTCCTTGCCACAGACATTTCAAAAGGATCAGTCATGGGTTTACTGCTAACTTCTGTGCTCCCTGCCTTCATGGGTGTACTACTGGCTTCTCTGCTCCTTACGACAGTTATTTCTGAAGGATCATTCATGGGTGTACTACTGGCTTCTCCACTTCTTGCCACAGGTATTTCGCAAGGATCATTCATGGTTGTAATGCTGGCTCCTCCACTTCTTGCCACAGATATTTCAGAAAGATCATTCATGGGTGTACTGCTGGCTTCTCTGCTCCTTACGACAGTTATTTCTGAAGGATCATTCATGGGTTTACTGCTGGCTCCTCCACTTCTTGCCACAGATATTTCAGAAGGATCATTCATGGGTGTACTGCTGGCTCCTCCACTTCTTGCCACAGATATTTCAGAAGGATCATTCATGGGTGTACTGCTGGCTTCTCCACTTCTTGCCACAGGTATTTCGGAAGGATCATTCATGGGTGTACTACTGGCTCCTCCACTTCTTGCCACAGGTATTTCGCAAGGATCATTCATGGGTGTACTACTGGCTCCTCCACTTCTTGCCACAGATATTTCAGAAAGATCATTCATGGGTTTACTGTTGGCTTCTCTGCTCCTTACGACAGTCATTTCAGAAGGATCATTCATGGGTGTACTACTGGCTCCTCCACTTCTTGCCACAGATATTTCAGAAGGATCATTCATGGGTGTACTGCTGGCTTCTCCACTTCTTGCCACAGATATTTCAGAAAGATCATTCATGGGTTTACTGTTGGCTTCTCTGCTCCTTACGACAGTCATTTCTGAAGGATCATTCATGGGTGTACTGCTGGCTCCTCCACTTCTTGCCACAGATATTTCAGAAAGATCATTCATGGGTTTACTGTTGGCTTCTCTGCTCCTTACGACAGTCATTTCAGAAGGATCATTCATGGGTGTACTACTGGCTCCTCCACTTCTTGCCACAGATATTTCAGAAGGATCATTCATGGGTGTACTGCTGGCTCCTCCACTTCTTGCCACAGATATTTCAGAAGGATCATTCATGGGTTTACTGCTGGCTCCTCCACTTCTTGCCACAGGTATTTCAGAAGGATCATTCATGGGTGTACTACTGGCTTCTCCACTTCTTGCCACAGGTATTTCGGAAGGATCATTCATGGGTGTACTGCTGGCTTCTCCACTTCTTGCCACAGGTATTTCAGAAGGATCATTCATGGGTTTTCTGCTGGCTTCTCTGCTCCTTGCCACAGCTTTTTCAAAAGGATCATACACATCTTCTTCCCAGTCAAAGACAGCAATATTCTGCACTGTAATAAGAACATTACTATAGCATTTACTGCATACAAAAGGAACGCAACAAAGGTACTATACAACAAATAGTAAAGTTTACGCAATGATTGTAATTCATCCTATCGTAAACCTCCACTTAATCAACTTTACATTACTGTATTTATCCCAATGCATACTGTAATGTTTGAAAACCTGTAATATCAGTAAAGTAAATTTCTAAGAACCTGTAATATCAGTAAAGTAAATTTCTAAGAACCTGTAATATCAGTAAAGTAAATTTCTAAGAACCTGTAATATCAGTAAAGTAAATTTCTAAGAACCTGTAATATCAGTAAAGTAAATTTCTAAGAACCTGTAATATCAGTAAAGTAAATTTCTAAGAACCTGTAATATCAGTAAAGCAAATTTCTAAGAACCTGTAATATCAGTAAAGTAAATTTCTAAGAACCTGTAATATCAGTAAAGTAAATTTCTAACTTAGAAAAAAAATGGGCATAAACTCTTATTGAAGAGAATATCAAGGCCCTGACACCCTAAAATCTGTTCAGAGTTCTTCATCTATGATGTCCAGACGAATATAATCTATAGATATGTAAAATGACTTACAGATCATTACAGCTGCCCATATCAAAAACACAATGTAAGTTAAGAACATCTGCCACTGTGAAGTAATACTACCCATAATGAAACCCAAATGAAAGAAAAAAGATGATACAAGAATACTGATTCTTGATGAATTCGATTAAAGGAAACACTATCATGATGTAGCACTAAGGAGTATCCCTGAGATTCTCATATTACTGTAAATTCTGTCTAACAGTGAGAAGCAACAATCCTAATGGAAAATGTGAAGCACCATTACTTTTCAAATTGGTTTAGGATAATTCATATTTAAATTGTACCAATTACAAAAAATAAACCCATTGGCATACAATATCTAAAAGCAAGCAATCAATAATGATAAAGAAAATGAAAAAGGGAGTATTAAAGACGTTCAGTTTTTCCATTCTAATGTTCTTTCTTTCTTTCAAACTATTCGCCATTTCCCGCATTAGCAAGGTAGCATTAAGAACAGAGGACTGGGCCTCTGAGGGAATATCCTCACCTAGCCCCCTTCTCTGTTCCTCCTTTTGGAAAATTAAAAAAAAAAAAAGAGGGGAGGATTTCCAGCCCCCCGCTCCCTCCCCTTTTAGTCGCCTTCTACGACACGCAGGGAATACGTGGGAAGTATTCTTTTCTCCCCTATCCCCAGGGATATAATGTTCTATGCCTTATAAGATCATGATGAATTAATCAATTTTTTTCCTGAAAAAAAAAACTAAACTGGAAGGGGTTAAAAAACAGGAGAAAGGGTTAAAGACCAGAAAATGCAAAAACTGAGGAAATTGTTAAAGGCCAGTAACAACTATCAGTGGATGAAGAGATGATCTTATACTTCCTTTGGATAAAGGAATACCTTGCCTCGTGTATGGTTAAGGAGAGTAGACTTCACTCCGGGTCATTAATAATGGACAATATGAGAGGTGCAGTTCAAGATTGGGGGTAAATAACATTGTAATGACTATAAACAATTATTCACTGAAACCTATGCATTACCCAATCATTCTAAGCAAACTAAACTTCAGTCTTCCTCACAAATCATCCACTATGAATACTAGAAAGGACTGAAACTGAATGATGACGGAACAATGACACAGGATTCTGTACACTTTGTTCATCCTTCTTATGGTACAGGGTCATATTTTTGTACTTACTGTACACTTTGTTCATCCTTCTTTTTTTTTTTTTTTTTTTTTTGCTTTGTCGCTGTCTCCCGCGTTTGCGAGGTTGCGCAAGGAAACAGACGAAAGAAATGGCCCAACCCCCCCCCCCCATACACATGTATATACATACGTCCACACACGCAAATATACATACCTACGCAGCTTTCCATAGTTTACCCCAGACGCTTCACATGCCTTGATTCAATCCACTGACAGCACGTCAACCCCGGTATATCACATCGCTCCAATTCACTCTATTCCTTGCCCTCCTTTCACCCTCCTGCATGTTCAGGCCCCGATCACACAAAATCTTTTTCACTCCATCTTTCCACCTCCAATTTGGTCTCCTTCTCCTCCTTGTTCCCTCCACCTCCGACACATATATCCTCTTGGTCAATCTTTCCTCACTCATTCTCTCCATGTGCCCAAACCATTTCAAAACACCCTCTTCTGCTCTCTCAACCACGCTCTTTTTATTTCCACACATCTCTCTTACCCTTACGTTACTTACTCGATCAAACCACCTCACACCACCCATTGTCCTCAAACATCTCATTTCCAGCACATCCATCCTCCTGCGCACAACTCTATCCATAGCCCACGCCTCGCAACCATACAACATTGTTGGAACCACTATTCCTTCAAACATACCCATTTTTGCTTTTCGAGATAATGTTCTCGACTTCCACACATTCTTCAAGGCTCCCAGAATTATCGCCCCCTCCCCCACCCTATGATCCACTTCCGCTTCCATGGTTCCATCCGCTGCCACATCCACTCCCAGATATCTAAAACACTTCACTTCCTCCAGTTTTTCTCCATTCAAACTCACCTCCCAATTGACTTGACCCTCAACCCTACTGTACCTAATAACCTTGCTCTTATTCACATTTACTCTTAACTTTCTTCTTTCACACACTTTACCAAACTCAGTCACCAGCTTCTGCAGTTTCTCACATGAATCAGCCACCAGCGCTGTATCATCAGCGAACAACAACTGACTCACTTCCCAAGCTCTCTCATCCCCAACGGACTTCATACTTGCCCCTCTTTCCAAAACTCTTGCATTCACCTCCCTAACAACCACATCCATAAACAAATTAAACAACCATGGAGACATCACACACCCCTGCCGCAAACCTACATTCACTGGGAACCAATCACTTTCCTCTCTTCCTACACGTACACATGCCTTACATCCTCGATAAAAACTTTTCACTGCTTCTACCAACTTGCCTCCCACACCATATATTCTTAATACCTTCCAAAGAGCATCTCTATCAACTCTTATCATATGCCTTCTCCAGATCCATAAACGCTACATACAAATCCATTTGCTTTTCTAAGTATTTCTCACATACATTCTTCAAAGCAAACACCTGATCCACACATCCTCTACCACTTCTGAAACCACACTGCTCTTCCCCAATCTGATGCTCTGTACATGCCTTCACTCTCTCAATCAATACCCTCCCATATAATTTACCAGGAATACTTAACAAACTTATACCTCTGTAATTTGAGCACTCACTCTTATCCCCTTTGCCTTTGTACAATGGCACTATGCACGCATTCCGCCAATCCTCAGGCACCTCACCATGAGTCATACATACATTAAATAACCTTACCAACCAGTCAACAATACAGTCACTCCCTTTTTTAATAAATTCCACTGCAATACCATCCAAACCCGCTGCCTTGCCGGCTTTCATCTTCCGCAAAGCTTTTACTACCTCTTCTCTGTTTACCAAATCATTTTCCCTAACCCTCTCACTTTGCACACCACCTCGACCAAAACACCCTATATCTGCCACTCTATCATCAAACACATTCAACAAACCTTCAAAATACTCACTCCATCTCCTTTTCACATCACCACTACTTGTTATCACCTCCCCATTTGCACCCTTCACTGAAGTTCCCATTTGCTCCCTTGTCTTACGCACTTTATTTACCTCCTTCCAGAACATCTTTTTATTCTCCCTAAAATTTAATGATACTCTCTCACCCCAACTCTCATTTGCCCTTTTTTTCACCTCTTGCACCTTTCTCTTGACCTCCTGTCTCTTTCTTTTATGTCTCCCACTCAATTGCATTTTTTCCCTGCAAAAATCGTCCAAATGCCTCTCTCTTCTCTTTCACTAATACTCTTACTTCTTCATCCCACCACTCACTACCCTTTCTAATCAATCAACCCACCTCCCACTCTTCTCATGCCACAAGCATCTTTTGCGCAATCCATCACTGATTCCCTAAATACATCCCATTCCTCCCCCACTCCCCTTACTTCCATTGTTCTCACCTTTTTCCATTCTGTACTCAGTCTCTCCTGGTACTTCCCTCACACAAGTCTCCTTCCCAAGCTCACTTACTCTCACCACCCTCTTCACCCCAACATTCACTCTTCTTTTCTGAAAACCCATACAAATCTTCACCTTAGCCTCCACAAAATAATGATCAGACATCCCTCCAGTTGCACCTCTCAGCACATTAACATCCAAAAGTCTCTCTTTCGCGCGCCTGTCAATTAACACGTAATCCAATAACGCTCTCTGGCCATCTCTCCTACTTACATAAGTATACTTATGTATATCTCGCTTTTTAAACCAGGTATTCCCAATCATCAGTCCTTTTTCAGCACATAAATCTACAAGCTCTTCACCATTTCCATTTACAACAGGTACAGGGTCATATATTTGTACTTACTCTGTCCTACCAACGCCTCGGAAGCAAAGGTTTCGTGTCTCAAGAAGTTTTCTGAACACTGGAGTTCTTCCTCCTCCTCGTCCTCAATCCTCCCAGAATTTTTCTCCTCTTCATCCATTTCATCAGTGTTCTGTAGGGGTAGAGTCTGTCATTTATACTCGGTAATAAACCACATAAACTACAATAATAGTGTAACCTGAGGTATGCATTGTAATACAAAGAACTGAATTTTTTTTGTGTGATGTGCAGATTTCTTATATAAATACAAGCCAAATTATGTAAGGGTTATGTTCCTCCGTTAAGTCAAAATATCCGCAAGTCGAAAAGTCATGTAATTTCACTGAGAAAAAAAAAAAATATCCCATCACCAGGAATTAACTGAACCTCCTCTTTCCCAATTACCAGTTCGGTTTCTTTGGTACTGTGTCATGTGTGGTGCCTGTTTTCTGTAGGCACCATATGCCTACACTGGCTCTTAAAACGCCACACTGAGCTATAGAAATACGAGAAATTGTAACTAAAAAAAATGAGGTAAATCATTGAACTTAAAAAAAAAAAAAAACATTAACCATAATCCCAATTACAATCACACTCACCAATCACTTCAACATATGAAAATTGGCATGATTCTTAAATAGACTGTGGCCATCCCTGACTGGCTACAAATTTTGCATCAAGATTTCTGTACACGTATTGAATCGGATCTTCCATCACAAAGTCATAAGTTTTCAACTTGTAAACAGCACCAGCTGGCTCTTTGGTTATGACAGTTGATTTTAAAGGTACCAAACATTTGACATGTCCTTCAAAATTGTGTTTACTGTTAAGGTAGCCAGCCCAAGCTCAGGTGAGCACAAAGACGTGTTTTTTCCCTGGCATTCATTTCAGTCTCCTCCACTCATTATTAAGTTCCTCTCCAGACATTGTGAGTCAGAAATATGGGCGAAATTTACACTAAAAGTCATTGAGTTCCATAGCAATGTCGGAAGTATGCATTCAGGACAAATATAACTACATAAGTTTATGTAGGTAGCCCTAAGGGGGTGCTGCTTAACGCAACTCAACGCAATGTTCCTCCAGATGCATTTCCGTTATTAAAGCAAATTATTGTGGCTGAGTTATGAGATTTCCAAAAGTTGAGTTACCCGTAAACCGTGGAGCATCTGTATATGCTTTCAAAACTCTTGTGCACTTGATTCAAACTTATTGTGGGCTAGGCTCAAACAATTCCTCGTACAGTAATCACATTCATTCCAGGAAAGTGAACTTGTACATTATGGAGGTACAAACGACACAAAACACTCAGAATAAACACTACCTAGCAAACACAAATTCCCTTCACCTTAACAATGAAACCAAAGACTCTTCCAACACAATCCTAACTTAACATACTGGGCACAAAATTCTTCATAACCACCAACCGCAGAGTAGAAATAAACACATCTACAACCTCTACATCATATATTCCCTAACCTCAAACAAACGTAAACACTGACAAAACACATGTATGACCTGAAATGCATTTAACATCCAACATCCTCAGTCCATTTTCAATACCTCCCCACCAGACATATTGCCAAATAAACCTTAATTCCCAGACAAATATTAGTCACACTAACTTATGTAGGAGAATAAAAACATGTTTTGAAAGGAGGTTAATAAAGTGCGTGAGACAAGAGAACAAATGGGAACATCGGTGAAGGGGGCTAATGGGGAGGTAATGACATTGTGGTGATGTGAGAAGATGGAGTGAGTATTTTGAAGGTATGTTGAATAAGTTCGATGATAAGAGTGGTAGATATAGGGTGTTTTGGTCGAGGTGGTGTGCAAAGTGAGAGGGTCAGGGAGAATGATTTGGCAAACAGAGAAGAGGTAGTGAAAGCTCTGTGGAAGACGAAATCCGGCAAGGCAGCGGGTTTGGATGGTATTGCAGTGGAATTTATTAAAAAAGGGGGTGACTGTGTTGTTGACTGGTTGGTGAGGATATTCAATGTGAATATAGTGAAATGCCTGAGGATTGGCGGAATGCATGCATAGTGCCACTGTACAAAGGCAAAGGGGATAAAGGTGAGTGTTCAAATTACAGAGGTATGAATTTGTTGAGTATTCCTGGCAAATTATATGGGAGGGTGTTGATTGAGATGGTGAAGGCATGTACAGGGCATCAGACTGGGGAAGAGCAGTGTGGTTTCAGAAGTGGTAGAGGATGTGTGGATCAGGTGTTTGCTTTGAAGAATGTATGTGAGAAATACTTAGAAAAACAAATGGATTTGTATGTAGCATTTATGGATCTGGAGAATGCATATGATAAGAGTTGATAGAGATGCTCTGTGGAAGGTATTAAGAGTATATGGTGTGGGAGGCAAGTTGTTAGAAGCAGTAAAAAAGTTTCTACCAAGGATGTAAGGCATGTGTACCCGTAGGAAGAGAGGAAAGTGATTGGTTCTCAGTGAATGTTGGTTTGGTGCAGGGGTGCGTGATGTCTCCATGGTTGTTTAATTTGTTTATGGATGGGGTTGTTTGGGAGGTAAATGCACAAGTTTTGGAGAAAGGGGCAAGTATGCAGTCTGTTGTGGATGAGCGGACCTGGGAAGTGAGTCAGTTGTTGTTCACTGATGATACAGCATTGGTGGCTGATTCGGGTGAGAAACTGCAGAAGCTGGTGACTGCGTTTGGTAAAGTGTGTGAAAGAAGAAACCTGAGAGTAAATGTGAATAAGAGGAAGGTTATTAGGTACAGTATGGTTGAGGGACAAGTCAATTGGGAGGTAAGTTTGAAAGGAGAAGAACTGGAGAAAGTGAAGTGTTTTAGATATCTGGGAGTGGATTTGGCAGCAGATGGAACCATTGAAACGGAAGTGAGTCACAGTGTGGGGGAGGGGGCGAAAGTTCTGTGAGCGTTGAAAAATGTGTGGAAGGCGAGAACATTATCTCGGAAAGCGAAATTGGGTATGTTTGAAAGAATAGTGGTTCCAACAATGTTATGTGGATGCGAGGCGTGGGCTATAGATAGGGTTGTGCGGAGGAGGGTGGATGTGTTGGAAATGAGATGTTTGAGGACAATATGTGGTGTGAGGTGGTTTGATCAAGTATGTAATGAAAGGGTAAGAGAGATGTGTGGTAATAAAAAGAGTGTGGTTGAGAGAGCTGAAGAGGGTGTATTGAAATGGTTTGGTCACATGGAGAGAATGAGTGAGGAAAGATTGACCAAGAGGATATATGTGTCAGAGGTGGAGGGAACGAGGCGAAGTGGGAGACCAAATTGGAGGTGGAAGGATGGAGTTGGAAGGATATGGTATACCGGGGTCGACGTGCTGTCCATGTTTTGAACCAGGGCATGTGAAGCATCTGGGGTAAACCATGGAAAGTTTAGTGGGGCCTGGATGTGGAAAGGGAGCTGTGGTTTCGGTGCCATTATACATGACAGCTAGAGACTGGGTGTGAAAGAATGTGGCCTTTGTTGTCTTTCCTAGTGCTACCTCGCGCGCGCGCTGGGGAGGGGGGGGGGGTATCATTTAATGTGTGGCGGGGTGGCGACGGGAATGAATAAAGGCAGCAAGTATGAATTATGTACATGTGTAAATATGTATATGTCTGTGTATGTATATATATGTATACGTTGAGATGTATAGGTATGTATGTGTGCGTGTGTGGACGTGTATGTATATACATGTGTATGTGGGTGGGTTGGGCCATTCTTTCGTCTGTTTCCCTGCGCTACCTCGCTAACGCGGGAGACAGCGACAAAGTATGAATAAATACATAACTTATGTAGACTCTGGACATCACCTGTCCTTACGATAATAATCAATATATGCTAACTTTTAGCTTATTTTTCATCCCTGTGGACAATGACAATGTATTAATGTCTCCCGGTTTCAAGAGGTGAACATTTCTCGGGTTGACCAAACATTTCGGATAAGAAATAAATATCATCAAATCCGACGTGCCTTCGGTTATTACTAAAGCAACAATATCTAACGTATTCTAACGTATCGTATTTACAGCATATGTATTTATAATGTATTACGCTCGTCTCCCTCCATGTTTTGAGCGACGGTAGAGCACTCTAGCGGCGGAAATTATAAACTCTTAGTCAACACGGATACGTGGGCGCCTATATAAACTTAATTTCTGTGCAACTTGTTGGTTGGGGATTAAAGTCGGTGCCACGTCTTCAACGGCGTCTTTTGTTTCACCATTCCTACAATGACTAGGTGAGGGAAAGTTTCACCATTCCTACAATGACTAGGTAAGATAAAGTTTCACCATTCCTACAATGACTAGGTAAGATAAAGTTTCATCATTCCTACAATGACTAGGTAAGAGGAGATAAAGTTTCATCATTCCTACAATGACTAGGTAAGATAAAGTTTCACCATTCCTACAATGACTAGGTAAGATAAAGTTTCATCATTCCTACAATGACTAGGTAAGAGGAGATAAAGTTTCATCATTCCTACAATGACTAGGTAAGAGGAGATAAAGTTTCATCATTCCTACAATGACTAGGTAAGAGGAGATAAAGTTTCATCATTCCTACTATTATTACGTAACGTATTTATTTTATATTTATTTTGCTTTGTCGCTGTCTCCCGCGTTTGCGAGGTAGCGCAAGGAAACAGACGAAAGAATAATGTTTATTGTTCTCAAAAAGGACTATTATTACTACCTAACGTGTCATAATGTATATTGTTCTCAAAAAGTAACATATATAAATTAATTAAGAGAGTTTCGAGAGGGTTTCCCATACTCATACCACACTGCAAACACATCAAAGATATCCACTGTTTACAGGCGTCATTATAAACAATGTTGAACTTCCTAGTGTACGTTATATTTATTTTGCTTTGTCGCTGTCTCCCGCGTTAGCGAGGTAGCGCAAGGAAACAGACGACAAGAATGGCCCAACCCCCCCCAACATACACAGTGTACGTCTCTACATATTATTACACTTCGTTTTACCACAAGTATTATCACACCTTGTTCCCTTTTGCCCCACTTCTAACCATCATCCCCAGCTATGTTTACGTTATTCACAATCACACCATCACTCACTTTCCCCGGCTCATATAACGAACACTTCAATCACACCATCACTCACTTTCCAAGGCCCTATATAACGAACACTTCAATCACACCATCACTCACTTTCCAAGGCCTATATAACGAACACTTCAATCACACCATCACTCACTTTCCAAGGCCCATATAACGAACACTTCAATCGCACCATCACTCACTTTCCCCAGCCCATATAATGAACACTTCAATCACAGCATCACTCACTTTCCCCGGCCCATATAACGAACACTTCACTCTTTAACGAACACTTCACTCCTTCGGTCACTTCGTACAGTGTCCTTCCCTTCAACCCAGAGCACTCTCACAACCCAGCCTATTAAAACACGTTCTAGAACTCACTGGTCGACACTCACAGCACGGATCGTAATTCCCAGGCGAACAAACACGTCTATCGCCGCAGTTCACAACGCAGTAACGATAGACTGACGCAATTAGCAACGCAGTAACGCTAGACTGAGGTTGAGAGGGTGACACTGGTCGTCCCTACGTACCGAACGTGTACATAGATACGACCAGAAATAGACGAATACGTTTTCTATGAACCGATCCCGGGATGACTTCTCCATTTCGTGGGTCGCTTAGAAACTATTATTTTGTATATAAATATTATATATATATAACTTATTGTATATTCAGGGGTTGTAAGGCATGTGTACGTGTAGGAAGAGAGGAAAGTGATTGGTTCTCAGTGAATGTAGGTTTGCGGCAGGGGTGTGTGATGTCTCCATGGTTGTTTAAATTTGTTTATGGATGGGGTTGTTAGGGAGGTGAATGCAAGAGTCATTATTTATCTTGTCATGTGAGTGTATCATTCATCATCATCTGTTCACGTGACTTTCCATGCTTGTTCACTCTGTGTATTTTTGCCACGTCTTGTTTCGAGAACCATTGAATGGAAGAGTAAGATTAATAACACATTGACTTACATCTTTTGCCCACACTTCGTGCAACGTTTGATGCTTTTAAAACGTTTGATGTTTATAATTCTCTGACACAGGCCTTAATGAATTCGAAATGTAGAAATGGTGATCGTGGGTGAGGGAATGGGGTGGAGGAGGGTGTGATGGTGTGGTGTAATGAAGTCACAAGGACATGACTAAGACCTGTGGTAAACATGATGGCTTGGTAACGTTACATGATTGGTTGATTGGATGATTGGTTATTTAAGCTTTATTTAGGCAGGGCCATGGAGGCCATTAGCATTTTGGCGATAGCACCCAGGCAATAAATCTTATATATCATTTTACCATACACTGAAAAGCGGTTTTGGTTCAAAACTCAGGGAGGTTAACATGATTGGGGGCGGAGCCAAAGTGCGTGGCTGCCTGGCGCCATTTTTTCCCCATCTGCCGGACGTACGATCAACATATTTAGATTACAAGGGACCATACAGTATGTGGTACGCTACAATGCTACAAGGATTCACAAACGAATAAAAAAAATGAAACTATTTGAACAGAAACATTTAAAGTTGTCCATGCCAGAATGGGTGTCATAGGTACATTAGCAGGGTACAAGATGTTTATGTTTACAATCGAAGTTGCCATGTCATGATTATTTTTCATTTATTCTAAGATATTCTCAAAAAGTAACATCCCATTTACACGCTCATGGTAGCGCTCGAACTTGCAACAGCACTCACATATGGGAGTTCTAATATGCATTTATCTACAGACATGCACACAATAAGCATCGCCCTTAAACTGGGTTACGAGAAACTGAGCAAAATAAGATAGAATAATGGGAGGAGTTGATAATCAGCTGTTTACGTTACGAAATTACGAAGTAATTCACCTTGATAACGTGATTCAGTCTTTGTACAAGTTCAACTGTTTGTAAAGTTTACTTGCGAAGTAAACTGCCAAATGATTTTCTTTGTCGTCCGAACCAAGTCAACGCTTTGCCACTTACTGTATAGAAGCTATGTTAACACTTTACTTCTTATATAAACTATGTCACCACTTCGCTACTCACTATGTAAACTACTGACTATGTAAACTTCAACACTCACTATGTAGACTCCGACAACACTTCACTACTCACTATGTAAACTCTGCCAACACTTCACGACTCACTATGTAAATTATGTCAACCGTACACCTGTATCAGAACAGCTGTTTCGTTATAACCAACGTGTGCTTCAAATGGCTCATTATCGACTTAAAGGGAGAAATTAAGAACCATTTAGAAAATAGAGTGAGGATTATCTGCTTCAACGAAACGAGAGAGAACTACGTAGTTATCCCCTTCAAAGTAACATAGACCTTATGTATACGACGTCAAGGTCGATCTCCATAGATTTACTAACCGGAAAATGGTCTTTCAGGTAGAGATAGATGGCAGTCGTGCAGTTATGTATTATTGAGCCATTTATAGACCTCTTATGGTAGCATTGGTCTTGTCTATCCTAGTGGTATTACCTCTTATGGTAGCACTGGTCTTGTCTATCCTAGTGGAATTACCTCTTATGGTAGCACTGGTCTTGTCTATCCTAGTGGAATTACCTCTTATGGTAGCACTGGTCTTGTCTATCCTAGTGGAATTACCTCTTATGGTAGCACTGGTCTGGTCTATCCTAGTGGAATTACCTCTTATGGTAGCACTGGTCTTGTCTATCTTAGTGGAATTACCTCTTATGGTAGCACTGGTCTGGTCTATCCTAGTGGAATTACCTCTTATGGTAGCACTGGTCTTGTCTATCCTAGTGGAATTACCTCTTATGGTAGCACTGGTCTGGTCTATCCTAGTGGAATTACCTCTTATGGTAGCACTGGTCTTGTCTATCTTAGTGGAATTACCTCTTATGGTAGCACTGGTCTGGTCTATCCTAGTGGAATTACCTCTTATGGTAGCACTGGTCTTGTCTATCTTAGTGGAATTACCTCTTATGGTAGCACTGGTCTGGTCTATCCTAGTGGAATTACCTCTTATGGTAGCACTGGTCTGGTCTATCCTAGTGGAATTACCTCTTATGGTAGCACTGGTCTTGTCTATCTTAGTGGAATTACCTCTTATGGTAGCACTGGTCTGGTCTATCCTAGTGGAATTACCTCTTATGGTAGCACTGGTCTTGTCTATCCTAGTGGAATTACCTCTTATGGTAGCACTGGTCTGGTCTATCCTTGTGGAATTACCTCTTATGGTAGCACTGGTCTGGTCTATCCTAGTGGAATTACCTCTTATGGTAGCACTGGTCTGGTCTATCCTAGTGGAATTACCTCTTATGGTAGCACTGGTCTTGTCTATCTTAGTGGAATTACCTCTTATGGTAGCACTGGTCTGGTCTATCCAAGTGGCAACACGTCGCTATATTTAGCGCTCTTTACAGTCATGTGTTTCTGTAAAAGTTTGTACCCTTGCGACATTCAGATCTTCTTCAGTTCAGTTGACTCAGCCTTTACTCGTATACCATCGAAAACAGAAGCATTTCTCAGCATTTTTTCCCTAACGTGTTCCTTGCTTCATTTTATGTTCTGGCCCCTGGCTGGTTCGTTAAGAACTCATTGCCTTAGTCAACGTAAGGCCAACTCACATAGAATTTCCTTAACTGTTATCTGTAATATATCGTCAGCTGAAGGTTGGGTCTCCTTTTGACTCTTTTCTTCTATTTTTAAGCGGGACTTTGGCAACAGGTTAATGGCGGTTTCTCACAGAAGTCTCCCTCACGTACAATGCTCAGCAACGTGGGTTCGACGCTGAGAGCGAGCCCGTGTTGTCTCATGGTCATCAACGCTAGCTGAGACAACATTCCGGAGGCTTGAGTATATATGGGAGAGGGGAAAGGAAGGAGGTGGTTAAGAACCTACGATCTTTATTTCAATCTTTATATCATAAACACGTTGGCATTTACATATGCCAATAAGATGTATGGAGAAATGACCCAACAAGTCTTATAGAATCAATTCCGTGCATTTCATGCCGCTTCGCAAGAATGCACTACAATCAGATGCAGGGAAAGTAGTGATCTTCAGGGAGACATCTATGCAAAAAAAAAAAAAAAAAAAAAAGTACTGTATTGTTAAAATGACGGTCATATAACTTGATCAAAATTGACATTTAACTCGCAATGGGACTTCATGTGGGTGTAGTGCGGTAATATATATATATATATATATATATATATATATATATATATATATATATATATATATATATATATATATATATATATATATACATATGAAGGGCGCAAATGGGGAGGTGATAACAAGTAGTGGTGATGTGAGAAGGAGATGGAGTGAGTATTTTGAAGGTTTGTTGAATGTGTTTGATGATAGAGTGGCAGATATAGGGTGTTTTGGTCGAGGTGGTGTGCAAAGTGAGAGGGTTAGGGAAAATGATTTGGTAAACAGAGAAGAGGTAGTAAAAGCTTTGCGGAAGATGAAAGCCGGCAAGGCAGCAGGTTTGTATGGTATTGCAGTGGAATTTATTAAAAAAGGGGGTGACTGTATTATTGACTGGTTGGTAAGGTTATTTAATGTATGTATGACTCATGGTGAGGTGCCTGAGGATTGGCGGAATGCGTGCATAGTGCCATTGTACAAAGGCAAAGGGGATAAGAGTGAGTGCTCAAATTACAGAGGTATAAGTTTGAGTATTCCTGGTAAATTATATGGGAGGGTATTGATTGAGAGGGTGAAGGCATGTACAGAGCATCAGATTGGGGAAGAGCAGTGAGGTTTCAGAAGTGGTAGAGGATGTGTGGATCAGGTGTTTGCTTTGAAGAATGTATTTGAGAAATACTTAGAAAAGCAAATGGATTTGTATGTAGCATTTATGGATCTGGAGAAGGCATATGATAGAGTTGATAGAGATGCTCTGTGGAAGGTATTAAGAATATATGGTGTGGGAGGCAAGTTGTTAGAAGCAGTGAAAAGTTTTTATCGAGGATGTAAGGCATGTGTACGTGTGGGAAGAGGGGAAAGTGATTGGTTCTCAGTGAATGTAGGTTTGCGGCAGTCGTGTGTGATGTCTCCATGGTTGTTTAATTTGTTTATGGATGGGGTTGTTAGGGAGGTGAATGCAAGAGTTTTGGAAAGAGGGGCAAGTATGAAGTCTGTTGTGGATGAGAGAGCTTGGGAAGTGAGTCAGTTGTTGTTTGCTGATGATACAGCACTGGTGGCTGATTCATGTGAGAAACTGCAGAAGCTGGTGACTGAGTTTGGTAAAGTGTGTGAAAGAAGAAAGTTAAGAGTAAATGTGAATAAGAACAAGGTTATTAGGTACAGTAGGGTTGAGGGTCAAGTCAATTGGGAGGTGAGTTTGAATGGAGAAAAACTGGAGGAAGTAAAGTGTTTTAGATATCTGGGAGTGGATCTGGCAGCGGATGGAACCATGGAAGCGGAAGTGGATCATAGGGTGGGGGAGGGGGCGAAAATTCTGGGAGCTTTGAAGAATGTGTGGAAGTCGAGAACATTATCTCGGAAAGCAAAAATGGGTATGTTTGAAGGAATAGTGGTTTCAACAATGTTGTATGGTTGCGAGGCGTGGGCTATGGATACAGTTGTGCGCAGGAGGATGGATGTGCTGGAAATGAGATGTTTGAGGACAATGTGTGGTGTGAGGTGGTTTGATCGAGTAAGTAACATAAGGGTAAGAGAGATGTGTGGAAATAAAAAGAGCGTGGTTGAGAGAGCAGAAGAGGGTGTTTTGAAATGGTTTGGGCACACGGAGAGAATGAGTGAGGAAAGATTGACCAAGAGGATATATGTGTTGGAGGTGGAGGGAACGAGGAGAAGTGGGAGACCAAATTGGAGGTGGAAGGATGGAGTGAAAAAGATTTTGTGTGATCGGGGCCTGAACATGGAGGAGGGTGAAAGGAGGGCAAGGAATAGAGTGAATTGGATCGATGTGGTATACCGGGGTTGACGTGCTGTCAGTGGATTGAATCAGGGCATGTGAAGCGTCTGGGGTAAACCATGGAAAGCTGTGTAGGTATGTATATTTGCGTGTGTGGACGTATGTATATACATGTGTATGGGGGTTGGTTGGGCCATTTCTTTCGTCTGTTTCCTTGCGCTACCTCGCAAACGCGAGAGACAGCGGGAAAAAAAAAAAAAAAAAATATATATATATATATATATATATATATATATATATATATATATATATATATATATATATATATATATATTATATATATATTATGGTGTGGGAGGCAAGTTGTTAGCAGTGAAAAGTTTTGATCGAGGATGTAAGGCATGTGCACGTGTAGGAAGAGAGGAAAGTGATTGGTTCTCAGTGAATGTAGGTTTGCGGCAGGGGTGTGTGATGTCTCCATGGTTGTTTAATTTGTTTATGGATGGGGTTGTTAGGGAGGTGAATGCAAGAGTTTTGGAAAGAGGGGCAAGCATGCAGTCTGTTGTGGATGAGAGAGCTTGGGAAGTGAGTTAGTTGTTGTTCGCTGATGATACAGCGCTGGTGGCTGATTCATGTAAGAAACTGCAGAAGCTGGTGACTGAGTTTGGTAAAGTGTGTGAAAGAAGAAAGTTAAGAGTAAATGTGAATAAGAGCAAGGTTATTAGGTACAGTAGGGTTGAGGGTCAAGTCAATTGGGAGGTAAGTTTGAATGGAGAAAAACTGGAGGAAGTAAAGTGTTTTAGATTTCTGGGAGTGGATCTGGCAGCGGATGGAACCATGGAAGCGGAAGTGAATCATAGGGTGGGGGAGGGGGCGATAATTCTGGGAGCCTTGAAGAATGTTTGGAAGTCGAGAACATTATCTCGGAAAGCAAAATGGGTATGTTTGAAGGAATAGTGGTTCTAACAATGTTGTATGGTTGCGAGGCGTGGGCTATGGATAGAGTTGTATGTATATATTGGAAATGATCACAATTTTGCGCGTGATCAAGATATTCCTATGAGTCAATGGGGAAAATGAAACACGATAAGTTACCAGATGCACTTTCGTGTAATAATCACATCATCAGGGGAGACACAAGAGAGAAATATAAGTCACTTAATATAAATCGAAGAGACGAAGCTAGGACGCCATTTGGTAAACATACGTGTTTCATTTTCCCCGTGGACTTATATATATATATATATATATATATATATATATATATATATATATATATATATATATATATATATATATATTGATAGATCACAATGATAAATTTCATAGAATATTTGTAGAAAATGACAAATTTATGTATGAGAACACCATTACAAAACCCACAAACAAGCACAGTGGACCACACTCAGACCTATGATCAACCCCTTGCCATTTCATGTCAAAGTGACGATGTATTGTGGGTAATATTCTTGCTTGTCATACTTCACAAATATGGACGGGGAACTCAGCGAGTTAACCGTCGAGTCGTAAGGAGCATTTGTGGCCAGGTTTGGAGGAGGACGAACCATAGCTGAATTGCCCACAGTCATGCTCCCCACAGCCGTACTGGCCACAAACAAATACTTCATGTTGTTTGTGTCGGCCTTACAGTAGCCATAGGAGTAAGATGCGTCTCTGGCAAAATAGGTTCCTCGACCGAAGCTCTGGCCAGATGCAGAGCCGTGAAGACGCCAGTCAAAATTCTCGGCGCAAATATTAGGCACCACGGTGTGGATGGTCCCGTGGAAGAGCTGTCGTATGTCGACTTGCGACTCGTCCCCGTAAATGGCAGTCATCTCTTTGACCTTATTTTGGAATGCTCTCCATAAATATGGATTTTGGATCCGTTCCACTTTCAGCACGTTAGGATTTAGCAATGTTCGTTGGAGAAGAGTGAGCACACTTTGGTATTCGGGCGAAGAGGGAGAGAGAGCCACACGCCGAACGCGTTCTTCAGCTTGCATTATCTCCCAGTCTATGGGCAGGTCTGTGGCACACGTACTGCTACTGCGGTCACCTTTCTCGTCTGGTAGATGAGGTTCAGGTCTACGTCGCACAGCTCGAGTAACTTTGGTAACCTGGTTGGTTTGGTTCATGGTGGTGAAGTCGAGGACGTAGGTAAACTTGGAATTCTGAAAGCTCACAGACCCTGATGGATTCTGTTGGAAGTGTTTCTCAATGTCGACTGACGTTACATTACTGACTAAGTCGGTTCCTCCTGTGGTGTCTACCTTACCATACTGGACCCATTTCTGATTCTTGTCCGAGAAATACCACAGGAAATTTGCCGGTTTGATCGCCTGGCCAGAGATGGTCTCTGTGCACAGGCGTCGGAGATGAAGTATCTTGGTTCCGGTCGAATCGGTCAAGTTCATAGCTTTGAAGTCGGCACGCCAGAGCTCCCGACTCATCACGATGAATAGGCCACTCAAGGATATCTCCAGGGTTGAAGGATCAATTCGCGGGAGGTCAACTCCGTCTTGCGAGGGGTCACAGAAGGCGCGTTCTAAACAAGTGACCTGGCTGGGCCTTAGGTTGTACCATTGATCGGCCCTTTTCGCCACCTGCCAGTGGAAGTGTTGCGATGCATGAAGACGTGGGCAGGCGCTCGCCTCATTCTTGCAGCTACTTTCTACTGAGTAGTAACAGATTTCTAACACTGGCACGTCCCCCTGCAGGTAGTGGGACCATGTCGTGCGGCGTTTCACCCGTTTCTGGCGCGTAGGAGGAGCGGCCGTGGAGTTCTCATCCCCTGAGCCAGGAGCGACGTTCTTCTTCTTCTTCGACCTCTTCGATGTTGCGTCCTTCTTTACGTCCGCGTGTGCCCGACCTTCTCCATAATCGGAGGATGCACTCGTTTCCAAGTCATTCTCGTCAGAATCGCTCTCACCCTCGCTACTCGAAGATGAATCCTCAACATTATCCTTGATATATTTCTCTTTCATCGACTCGATTTTCCTGTTTCTCTCTGATGTCCTTCGGGCACTTCTCTTCTGTGACACTACACCATCTTCGCTCTCTCTCTCACCTGATCCACTGTCACTCTTAGACAGTGAACTCTGATCACCATCATCATTATCACTCTCAGACCTAGATTCACTCTCACTGCCGACACGTTTCCTTCCTTCCTTCAAATTCCTTTCTCGTCTTGTATTTACCTTCTCCTTCGCTCTCCTTTCTCTTTCCAACTTCCTTTTGGCGTCTTCTTTCGGAGTTTGCTGCTGGGGACGCAATCGCTCTCGGGATGATGCCTTCCTCCTGCTCGAAGGCTCGTCTGGCTGGGCCAGGCTGGGGATGGCAGCGAGCAGCGCCATCACAATGTCTCGAGGGGCCTCGTTGACAGATATCCCATGCGATTTCAGAAGGCAGCAACAGTCATCACGCAGAATGTCGTGGTTCAGCCGACACTCATCTCCGGGACAGCTTGTCAGTCGAGTTAAATACTTGAGACACACATGTAGGGCACCACAGTCGGTCTGGCTACAACCACCTTCGTTGTACTTACGACACACATCCAGCGGTCCTGGGTTACTCTGGTCCCTCAAGTGTCGGACTAATTTGCGAAGGTCTTTCACCTGTAGGTGATCCAGGAGGAAAAGTTTGAGGACAGAAGTATTGTGATCTGTGTACCACCTGTGACCCAGGACACAGTTTTTAGCGTGACACCAACTGAAGACGTAGTTGGGACATATGTGTAGCGCTTTACATGAAGACCTCGAACATCCCTGGGGATCCGGGTGGGCTGTGCAAATGGTCACTTCAGGCCTCAATTCTACTCTCTCGCCATCGACATGAAATACCCATGGGTAGTCTGACGCAACCTCGCGTACAAACGAAGGAGAGAGGGCCATGCCTTCCATGATCTGCAACAGGCTGGCTGAAAATGTGGATGTGGAAGACAGCGACTCGACAAGGGTCCGTATTGTCAGGTGGTGTGTACGTCCATAGCCAGGAATGTAGTCTGAGAATTCTCTTCCTTGCCTTGGCCAGCCATGTCTTGGGGGATCCCTGGGACTCTGCTGTGGCCAGCCATATCCCGGAGAATCCCTGGGACTATGCAGTGGCCAGCCATATCCCGGAGGATCCCTGTCGCCACCGACTGATCCCTGTCGTATCCTGCCTCTCTTGTTTGAACCACCCCTCCTCCTTTTACCTCTCCCGACCTGAAATACATCGTTGACTTTCATCAGTTTTATTTGGCTTTTACCAGAATTCGATAGTGTGTCAGTCTATTTAAAAAGGTTCCAACACCAGGGATATGATCTTGACTTTTGCCACAGGGGGGGGGGGGGGGGGATTAGAATACATCGGAAGTAGTTTTCTACGAAAATGACAAGCAGTTGAAAGTGGGAAGGGGGAGGGAAGCTAAACTATCAAAAAGCCACATGAAGGTGGTTTCCAGAAGGAGCTGGTCCATCATGGAACGAGGCTACGACGGAAAAAACAGGTCACGGAAAACCTTAGTTGTACAGGACATGACATGGTTTTTCAAGCTAGTTTAATCCTATACAAATAGAGTCGTGCTCAAATCCCTCTTTCAGGGACTTAAATCCCCAAAGACTCAAAGTTGAGATGGTAAGATACGAGGACACAGAGCACGGCAGGACGCGAAGACTTACAGGAGGTGAGCACACATGAGAGGCGGTGTGTGTGTGTGTGTGTGTGTGTGTGTGTGTGTGTGTGTGTGTGTGTGTGTGTGTCCTCCTCAGAACCTTACCTTCGATTGACCAAATAAAACCTGAGAGGGACACTCCCCTTGGAGGGCTCAAGTCTAAGGGTTCTTACCTCATAGGCGACACTTAGCAAGCCCTTGGAGGGCTCAAGTCTAAGGGCTCTTACCTCACAGGCGACACTTAGCGAACCCTTGAAGAGGGCTGAAGTCTAAGGGCTCTTACCTCATAGGCGACACTTAGCGAACCCTTGAAGGGGTCTAATCTAAGGGCTCTTACCTCATAGGCGACACTTAGCAAGCCCTTGGAGGGCTGAAGTCTAATAGCGAGCCCTTGAAGGGCTGAAGTCTAAGGGCTCTTACATCATAGGCGACACTTAGCGAACCCTTGAAGGGGTCTAATTTAAGGGCTCTTACCTCATAGGCGACACTTAGCAAGCCCTTGGAGGGCTGAAGTCTAATAGCGAGCCCTTGGAGGGCTGAAGTCTAAGGGCTCTTACATCATAGGCGACACTTAGCGAGCCCTTGGAGGGCTGAAGTCTAATAGCGAGCCCTTGGAGGGCTGAAGTCTAAGGGCTCTTACATCATAGGCGACACTTAGCGAACCCTTGAAGGGGGCTGAAGTCTAAGGGCTCTTACCTCATAGGCGACACTTAGCGAGCCCTTGGAGGGGTCTAACCTAAGGGCTCTTACCTCATAGGCGATACTTAGCAGGCCCTTGGAGGGCTCAAGTCTAAGGGCTCTTACCTCATAGGCGACACTTAGCGAGCCCTTGGAGGGGTCTAATCTAAGGGCTCTTACCTCAAAGGCGACACTTAGCAAGCCCTTGGAGGGCTGAAGTCTAAGGGCTCTTACCTCATAGGCGACACTTAGCGAGCCCTTGGAGGGCTGAAGTCTAATAGCGAGCCCTTGGAGGGCTGAAGTCTAAGGGCTCTTACCTCATAGGCGACATTTAGCGAACCCTTGAAGGGGGCTGAAGTCTAAGGGCTCTTACCTCATAGGCGACATTTAGCGAACCATGCACGACTCACCTGTGGACTGGTAGTTCGAATGCGGTTTCCAGAGCCCATGTCACCGTGAGAGCGACCAAGTCTTCTGGGACCCGCGTCCAACGTGAAGTCTTGTACTGGAAAAAGAAGACGACATCGAACTCAATACATGGGCCAACGGAGGTGTTGGTACCTGCAACGAACTTCACGTAAATCTTACGATTTTTCTTGGCTTTATGGACGTGAAAGACAAACCATTGATCTATACTGCTGGATGGGGGGGGGGGGGGGGGGAATCTACGCACATCAGTGCCACGCCTCTGTTCCCGACGCTACTCTGCCGATGCAGGAAATGGCGGAATAGGTCGAAAGGAGGATCAAATGAAAGCCGACATAACACTCAAGTGACCTGGTGCTTACACTGCCTCAGCATGTTATCTGCATCTTCAGCTGCTTGTCTGAGGTATTGCTCTCGATCGACGTACTGGTTTCGACGCTCAGCCATCACTGGAATAGCTGCTCTTTCTGCAAAAAAAAAAAAGAAAGAATGGAAATATTAAGATACAGACGTGTGGGGGGAGAAACGAAACAAAGAGAAAACTGGGAGTAAATTTGCTCCTCCTCTTTTCCTCTCTAACCACTGTTTGAAAGTAATTACGATGAATATAAGTAATATATGTAATATAAGTAATTAACACGAAGATGGGACCCTAAGTACGATCAATGAGATGAAAAATAAAGAGAGTGGCTGACAGACTTGAAATTTCCCCCACTTTAGGAAGAGAGAAAAGCAAGGGGTGACCTGATCCCCCCCCCCCCCTTTTAATTTCCCCCCAACACCTCCTTCTAAACAGATCAATTATGGTCAATAAAACTGTTACAATATGTGGCGGTCCTAACTAGCTATTAACTAGCCTAACTATGACTGTACCTGATCTGGCTTCCACACACACACACACACACACACACACACACACACACACACACAACACTGTGAAGTCCAATGAATGACCTAGCTATGGAGATGACCCAGCTATGGTGATGACCCAGCTATGGAGATGACCCAGCTATGGAGATGACCCAGCTATGGAGATGACCCAGCTATGGAGATGACCCAGCTATAGAGATGACTAAGGCTATGGTGATGACCCAGCTATGGTGATGACCTAACTATGGAGATGACCCAGCTATGGTGATGACCCAGCTATGGTGATGACCCAGCTATGGAGATGACCCAGCTATAGAGATGACTAAGGCTATGGTGATGACCCAGCTATGGTGATGACCTAACTATGGAGATGACCCAGCTATGGTGATGACCCAGCTATGGTGATGACCCAGCTATGGTGATGACCCAGCTATGGAGATGACCTAAGTATGGTGATGACCCAGCTATGGAGATGACCTAACTATGGTGATGACCCAGCTGTGGAGATGACCCAGCTATGGTGATGAACCAGCTATGGAAATGACCCAGCTATGGTGATGACCCAGCTATGGTGATGACCCAGCTATGGAGATGACCCAGCTATGGAGATGACCCAACTATGGAGATGAAACAGCTATGGAGATGACCCAGCTATGGAGATGACCAAGCTATGGAGATGACCCAGCAATGGAAATGACCAAGCTATGGTGATGACCCAGCTATGGAGATGACCCAGCTATGGAGATGACCCAGCTATGGTGATGACCCAGCTATGGAGATGACCCAGCTATGGAGGTGACCCAGCTATGGTGATGACCCAGCTATGGAGATGACCCAGCTATGGAGATGACCCAGCTATGGAGATGACCCAGCTATGGAAATGACCAAGCTATGGTGATGACCCAGCTATGGAGATGACCCAGCTATGGAGATGACCCAGCTATAGTGATGACCCAGCTATGGAAATGACCCAGCAATAGAGATGGCTAAGGGTATGGAGATGACCCAGCTATGGAGATGACCCAGCTATGGAAATGACCCAGCTATGGAAATAACCCAGCTATGGAGATGACCCAGCTATGGAGATGACCCAGCTATGGAGATGACCCAGCTATGGAAATGACCCAGCTATGGTGATGACCCAGCTATGGAGATGACCCAGCTATGGAAATGACCCAGCTATGGAAATGACGAAGCTATAGAGATGACTAAGGCTATGGAGATGACCCAGCTATGGAGATGACCCAGCTATGGAGATGACCCAGCCATGGAAATGACCCAGCTATGGAGATGACCCAGCTATGGAGATGACCCAGCTATGGAGATGACCCAACTATGGAGATGACCCAGCTATGGTGATGTCCCAGCTATGGTGATGACCCAGCTATGGTGATGACCCAGCTATGGAGATGACCCAGCTACAGAGATGACTAAGGCTATGGAGATGACCCAGCTATGGAGATCACCCAGCTATGGAAATGACCCAGTTATGGAAATGAACCAGCTATGGAAATGAACCAGCTATGGAGATGACCCAGCTATGTAGATGACCAAGCTATGGAGATGACCCAGCTATGGAAATGACCCAGCTATGGAGATGACCCAGCTATGGAGATGACTCAGCTATGGAAATGACCAAGTTATGGTAATGACCCAGCTATGGAGATGACCCAGCTATGGAGATGACCCAGCTATGGAGATGACCCACCTATAGAGATGACTAAGGCTATGGAGATGACCCAGCTATGGAGATGACCCAGCCATGGAGGTGACCCAGCTATGGAAATGACCCAGCTATGGAGATGACCCAGCTATGGAGATGACCCAGCTGTGGAAATGACCCAGCTATAGAAATGAACCAGCTATGATGACCCAGCTATGGAGATGACCCACCTTTGGAGATGACCCAGCTATGGAGATGACCCAGCTATGGAGATGACCCAGCATTGGAGATGACCCAGCTATAGAAATGACCCAGCTATGGAGATGACCCAGCTTTGGAAATGACTCAGCTATGGTGATGACCCAGCTATGGAGATGACCCAGCTATGGAGATGACCCAGCTATGGTGATGACCCAGCTTTGGAAATGACCCAGCTATGGAGATGACCCAGCTATGGAGATGACCCAGCTATGGAGATGACCCAGCTATGGTGATGACCCATCTATGGAGATGACCCAGCTATGGAGATGACCCAGCTATAAAGATGACCCAGCTATAGTGATGACCCAGCTATGGAGATGACCCAGCTATGGTGATGACCCATCTATGGAGATGACCCAGCTATGGTGATGACCCAGCTATGGTGATGACCCAGCTATGGAGATGACCCAGCTATGGTGATGACCCATCTATGGATATGACCCAGCTATGGTGATGACCCAGCTGTGGAGATGACCCAGCTATGGTGATGACCCAGCTTTGGAAATGACCCAGCTATGGAAATGACCCAGCTATGGAGATGACCCAGCTGTGGAGATGACCCAGCTATGGAGATGACCCAGCTATGGAAATGACCCAGCTATGGAGATGACCCAGCTATGGAGATGACCCAGCTGTGGAGATGACCCAGCTATGGAGATGACCCAGCTATGGAAATGACCCAGCTATGGAGATGACCCAGCTATGGAAATGACCCAGCTATGGAGAGGTTATCAACTGACAATGGTACAATTTGAATAAAAGGACTTAAAAGCAAGATATGAGGGGGGGGGGGGGGAGGGTGAGCATTATGCTAACCTATGGCGAGCGCCAAGTGCTAGTCTTAGCGCATCATGGTAAGTGCTACTTTTAAGGCAAGCGCTAAGTGCTAGTCTCCCATCATGGTGGAGGAAGGAAGGTGGCTTCGTCTCTGTATTGATCTTATGATAGACGCTTAGTGTTTGCCCTGCAGTACGCCAAACACGTTCTGACAAAGACATGTAAACCCCCCTTTCCATTTCATGATATCACTGAAGTCATTTTCGTAGACATTTCTGAAGAGCGTGATACAATGATACTCTAGATTATGCATAGGACATGCAACACGACACACACACACACACACACACACACACACACACACACACACACACAAACAATCATGATTCTTAAAGTGCTGAAAATAAAATCATATATATATATATATATATATATATATATATATATATATATATATATATATATATTATTTTATTTTTATTATACTTTGTCGCTGTCTCCCGCGTTTGCGAGGTAGCGCAAGGAAACAGACGAAAGAAATGGCCCAACCCCCCCCCCATACACATGTATATACATACGTCCACACACGCAAATATACATACCTACACAGCTTTCCATGGTTTACCCCAGACGCTTCACATGCCCTGCTTCAATCCACTGACAGCACGTCAACCCCGGTATACCACATCGCTCCAATTCACTCTATTCCTTGCCCTCCTTTCACCCTCCTGCATGTTCAGGCCCCGATCACACAAAATCTTTTTCACTCCATCTTTCCACCTCCAATTTGGTCTCCCTCTTCTCCTTGTTCCCTCCACCTCCGACACATATATCCTCTTGGTCAATCTTTCCTCACTCATCCTCTCCATGTGCCCAAACCACTTCAAAACACCCTCTTCTGCTCTCTCAACCACGCTCTTTTTATTTCCACACATCTCTCTTACCCTTACGTTACTCACTCGATCAAACCACCTCACACCACACATTGTCCTCAAACATCTCATTTCCAGCACATCCATCCTCCTGCGCACAACTCTATCCATATATATATATATATATATATATATATATATATATATATATATATATATATATATATATATATATACTTTGTCGCTGTCTCCCGCGTTAGCGAGGTAGCGCAAGGAAACAGAGGAAAGAATGGCCCAACCCACCCACATACACTTGCATATACATACACGTCCACACATGCACATATACATACCTATACATTCCAACGTATACATATATATACATACACAGACATACACATATATACACATGAACATAATTCATACTTGCTGCCTTTATTCATTCCCGTCGCCACCCCGCCACACATGAAATGACACCCATCTCCCCCGCACGCACGCGAGGTAGCGCTAGGAAAAGACAACAAAGGCCACATTCTTTCACACACAGTCTCTAGCTGTCATGTATAATGCACCGAAACCACAGCTCCCTTTCCACATCCAGGCCCCACAAAACTTTCCGTGGTTTACCCCAGACGCTTCACATGCCCTGGTTCAATCCGTTGACAGCACGTCGACCCCGATATACCACATCGTTCCAATTCACTCTATTCCTTGCATGCCTTTCACCCTCCTGCATGTTCAGGCCCCAATCGCTCAAAATCTTTTTCACTCCATCTTTCCACCTCCAATTTGGTCTCCCACTTCTCGTTCCCTGCACCTCTGACACATATATCCTCTTGGTCAATCTTTCCTCACTTCCCTCCATGTGACCAAACCATTTCAAAACACACTCTTCTGCTCTCTCAACCACACTCTTTTTATTACCACACATCTCTCTTACCCTTTCATTACTTACTCGATCAAACCACCTCACACCACATATTGTCCTCAAACATCTCATTTCCAACACATCCACCCTCCTGCGCACAACTCTTTCTATTAGCCCACGCCTCGCAACCATATAACACTGTTGGAACCACTATTCCTTCAAACATACCCATTTTTGCTCTCCGAGATAACGTTCTCGACTTCCACACATTATTCAACACTACCAGAACTTTCGCCCCCTCCCCCACCCTGTGACTCACTTCCGCTTCCATGGTTCCATCCGCTGCCAAATCCACTCCCAGATATCTAAAACACTTCTCTTCCTCCAGCTTTTCTCCATTCAAACTTACCTCCGAACTGACTTGTCCCTCAACCCTACTGTACCTAATAACCTTGCTCCTCTTCACATTTACTCTCAGCTTTCTTCTTTCACACACTTTACCAAACTCAGTCACCAGCTTCTGCAGTTTCTCACCCGAATCAGCCACCAGCGATGCATCGACAGCGAACAACAACTGACTCACTTCCCAAGCTCTCTCATCCACAACAGACTGCATACTTGCCCCTCTCTCCAAAACTCTTGCATTCATCTCCCTAACTACCCCATCCATAAAGAAATTAAAAAACCATGGAGACATCAGGCACCCCTGCCGGAAACAGACATTCACTGAGAACCAATCACTTTCCTCTCCTCCTACTCGTACACATGCCTTACGTCCTCGATAAAAACTTTTCACTGCTTCTAACAAATAGCCTCCCACACCATATATTCTAAATACCTTCCACAGAGCATCTCTATCATCTTTATCATATCTCCAGATCCATTAATGCTACATACAAATCTATTTGTTTTACCAAGTATTTCTCACATACATTCTTCAAAGCAAACTCCTGATCCACACATCCCCTACCACTTCTGAAACCACACTGCCCTTCCTCAATCTGATGCTCTGTACATGCCTTCACCCTCTCAATCAATACCCTCCCATATAATTTCCCAGGAATACTCAACAAACTTATACCTGTGTAATTTGAGCACTCACTTTTATCCCCTTTGCCTTTGTACAATGGCAGCAAGCATTCCGCCAATCCTTAGGCACCTCATCATGAAATATACATACATTAAACATCCTTACCAACCAGTCAACATTACAGTCACCCCCTTTTTTTTTAATAAATTACATTGCAATACCATGCAAACCCGCTGCCTTGCCACCTTTCATCTTCAGCATATATATATATATATATATATATATATATATATATATATATATATATATATATATATATATATATATATATATATATTGCTTGATTGAGAGGGTGAAGGCATGTACAGAGCATCAGATTGGGGAAGAGCAGTGTGGTTTCAGAAGTGGTAGAGGATGTGTGGATCAGGTGTTGGTCTGAAGAATGTATGTAAGAAATAGAAAATTAGATGGATTTGTGAGTAGCATTTATGGATCTGGAGAAGGCATATGAAAAGGTTGATGGAGATACTTTGTGGAAGCTTTTAAGAATATATGGTGTGGGAGGCAAGTTGCTAGAAGCAGTGAAAAGTTTTTATCGAGGATGTAAGGCATGTGTACGAGTAGGAAGAAAGTGACTGGTTCTCAGTAAATGTCCGTTTTTGACAGGGGTGTGTGATGTCTCCATAGTCGTTTCATTTGTTTATGGATGGGGTGGTTAGGGAGGTGAATGCAAGAGTTTTGGAGAGGGGCAAGTATGCAGTCTGTTGTGAATGAGAGGGCTTGGGAGAGGAGTCAGTTGTCGTTCGCTGATGATACAGCGCTGGTGGCTGATTCTGTTGAGAAACTGCAGAAGCTGGTGACTGACTTTGAAAAAGTGTGTAAAAGGAAAGAGTTCTGAGTAAGAGTTCAGAGTAAATGTGAATAAGAACAAGTTTAAAAGGTTCAGCAGGACTGCGGGACAAGTCAGCTGAGATATAAGTTTGAATGGATAAAAACTGGGGGAAGTGAAGTGTTTTAGGTATCTGGAAGTGGATCTGGCAGCGGATGGAACCATGGAAGCGGAAGTGAGTCACAGGGTGGGAGAGGGGGCGAAGGTCCTTGGAGCGTTGCAGAATGTGTGGAACGTAAGAACTTTATCTCAGAGAGCAAAAATTGATATGTTTGAAGGAATAGTGGTTCCAACAATGTTGTATGGTTGCGAGGCGTGGGCTATGGAGAGAGTTGTGCGGAAGAGGGTGGATGTTCTGGAAATGAGATGTTTGAGGTCAATATGTGGTGTGAGGTGGTTTGATCGAGTAAGTAATGAAAGGGTAAGAGAGATGTGTGGTAATAAAAAGAGTGTGACAGAGAGCAGAAGAGGGTGTTTTGAAATGGTTTGGTCCCATGGAGAGAATGAGTGAGGAAAGATTGACCAAGAGGATATATGTGTCAGAGGTGGAGGGAACAAAAGGAGAAAGGGGAGACCAAACTGGAGATGGAAGGATGGAGTGAAAAAAAAAAAAAAAAACTTTAAGCGATCGGGGGCCTGAATATACAGGAGGGTGAAAGGCGTGCAAGGGGCAAAATGAATTGGAACGATGTGGTATACTAGGGTCGACGTGTTGGTCAGTGGACTGAACAAGGGCATGTGAAATGTTTGAGCTGATACAGGGAAAGGTCTGTGGGGTCTGGATGTGGAAAGGGAGCTGTGGTTTCGGTGCATTACACATGACAGCTAGAGGATGGGCTGGGATGTTCTTGGTGCTACCTCGCTAACGTAAGAAACGGCGATCACGTACGTGTGTGTGTGTGTGTGGGGAGGGGAGGCCTTGATCAACCCCCCCCCCCCCCCCCCCCCCTCGTCAAAGCCAATGCCCAAGTGACCGAATCATTACGGAAAAGACGATGAAATGCGAGAAGCAATACATGCACCAGCCAAGGCTGCTTGATATTGGTTGACAATTAATCACTTCGGGCTTGACTTTGTCAAAATGGGCAATTACGAGGCACGTTGAAGCAGTATTGTTCCCCAAGCCTTGACAACAATAAATAAATGTAGAAACTCAAAAGAGGATTTGTTCTCAGACAATTTTCTGAGTCGTGAGTTGATATGGAAGACCAGAGGGTGATGGGGTAATATGCTTCTTATATAAGACTATGGCAAGATACATATACATCCATCAAATAATAATCAAACCAGTAACATTCGTCATAGTTCAATATACACAAGCACTTCATACACATTCGACAGGGATATATATATATATATATATATATATATATATATATATATATATATATATATATATATATATATATATATATATATATCGAATGCAGTTTATATAGCAGGTTATTCACTGAACTGTTTATCAAATATACGTACATGTCAGTGTTACAGATGACTCCTTGTCAGCCACAAGACTCGTTGTTTTTCTAATCTAAATCACTTTGAAAGGCACTTTCTTCACCCCCACGTCTAGCTTATGTTTACGTAGTCCTTCCCTAAGCTTCACTGGATGTTGGGGGACGTAAATACACCCACAATCCAACGCAAAATGCAGGGAGTGAGTGTGTAGTTGCTGGACGAGGCACGGTATACACACACACCCTGGACGGGTGTTGCACACGTCCAGCTGGCGACCCGTTCTCTCTACCGACTCGTATGGGTAACTCTTTTAAAAGTCACTGCTCTCTAGCCCACCTCACCAAAGGTACTTTTCCACTACGCGTGCGTGTTGTCAAGTTATAAATCGGCATGAATGTTACGAAATACTACTCCACTAAGGCCGGTCTGTCGTCTTCAAATCCCTCCCATCTCATCTCATGTGTTCTAACGTCCTCAATATGCTAATTATTCGTCTGTTGCCCAAAGTTCATTTGCATACTCATGACAAATGTTACGTAGCTTGGTCGATATGCGTCTATGCTCTTTCGTAGGTCCTTAGATACGGTTTCATGCCGGGGAAATGAAAGTTTAGACGATGCTCTTCTGATCTGCAGTGTTCTAACGTGTTCTGATCGCCTATATATGTACTTGTATGAGAACGGATTCTTACACCATCTGATCCGTTTATGTAATCTATATTTTTACATTATATCAAAACGTTTTTATTATTATTGTTATTATTATTATTATTATTATTATTATCATTATTATTATTATCATTATTATCATTATTATTATTATTATTATTATTATTATTATTATTATCATAATAATAATAATAATAATAATAATAATAATAATAATAATAATAATAATAATAATAATTATTAGTATTATTATTATTATTACTTTTATTCTATTGTACTTTGTCACTGTCTCCCGCGTTAGCGAGGTAGCGCAAGGAAACAGAAGGATCAGCACTGCCCGCGTGACTCCTTGTTTCCCCCTTTAGAAAGATAAAATACAAGGAGGGGAGGGTTTCTAGTCCCCTGCTCCCGTCCCCTTTAGTCGCCTTTTACGACACACGGGGAATGCGTGGGTATTCTTTCTCCCCTATCCCCAGGGATGTAATATTATCATATCTATCATTATTATAATTATTTTTCATAATGATAATAATGATTATTATTAGTAATAATTTTCATAATTATAATTAATTATCATCATTGTTCAGGTAGTTATTTTGGTATTGATATTTGCAGTTTATTTGTTTATTATGTTTGCTGTTACATTTCTTTGTTTTACAGACGCGTTTACTTGTCAAGTAATTTTTTTATATTTGTCTCTCGCAGGCACTGTATTTACCTACGAATTTTCTGTATTTATTTTTTGATTGTAGTTGTTTATCTCATGACAGTGAGTTCTGGGTTATATGTTTGTTATATTTGCTTTGCCATAGTTCCTAGCAGGGGTAGAGCTAAACTCAAAGAGAAACAGGTACATTTAATTCTTCATAAAACAGAAACAAAGCATATCGCCCAGTGGTTCAAGAGTGAGGACAACATAAACAGATCCAAGCAAATGTACAAAAGTCAAGGAATAAAAGAAAACGGATCGACCAATGAGAGAGAGAGTGGATTTGCCAGATACTACCTTATCTGAACCAATGAGAGCTGTCCGCCTCCGGGTAACTGTGCTACGTGAAGTGACGCCACCATATCTCCCTCCGCTTTCGCCGAGGTGTCAGATGCAGAGCGCTAGGTAACACCAGAAGATCGTCCTCAGTGTGCAGGTTCATACTCGGGGTTGGGGGGGGAGCTTCTTTTTCCTTGATGTGGAGGGCTTCGAGTATCTGGGGACCTGGTTGTGGATAGGGAGCTGGGGTTTCGGTGCATTACACATGACAGCGACAGACTTTGAACGTGAGCAAATGCAGCATTTCTTCGTCTGGGACCCAAATATCATCAACACAGACGGAGGAAAAGAGATTTTTTTTCGCGCGCTGCCATCCGACTGCCTCTCACACACAGAGACTTAAACACACGAGACTTCTTCAATCGAAAGGATTACCAATACTTAAATGTATTAACTGTTACGTATTATAATACTATTACGCTATTTTACGCCCTTGTTATTGAAAGCGTAACAGATGTCGGCTACACCCACCTGCTGTCTCTTGTGATGGTGGGGAATATCACAAAAGAAATTCTGTGGTGTGTTGTTTCTTTCGACATTTTTGAGACATGGAAAGTCTTGCCCTTTCACACTACCACTCATAGTGTATACTACGTTATCGAATGTGTCTCCGTTTTCTTAATCCATTACCTGTTGTTAAGGTCTCCGGCTCAGCTCACGAAGAACACCCCGTAAGGTTCATGGTGAAGGGAGGCGATTTAGGAGCAACTTTGGCATTCGTCCGTGAGGTCCAATAGTGTGGTTGAGCTTCGTTGATTACTGCTTTCTATGTCGTCTGAATATTGATTGGCAGACTGTGTTTTTTCCATGTGGTATCACACGTCATCCACCCATGCCATGCCAAGACGAAGTGAAAAGGTTAAAAGCTTTGGTCTCGTCCGACGTGCATCCGACGACGAAGGAAAGTTCTACAATGCGACAGGAGTGGGTTTGGGTCTTGGCTTTAAAAAAAAAAAAAAAAAACAGAAGTCTCTACGTGCCAGGGGGGGTCCTTGCTCAGGAGGGTGGATATACAGAGCTTTGTGCTGGTGTGTCTTGGGATCAGATGCGTTAAGCCGAGATTGGAGGATTACCTCCGTGGGTGGATGGTCAGCAGACGTGACCAGGTCGACTCACCAACCAAGACCCGAGAGATGTAATCAGGGGCGTCCAGGTCGACTCACCAACCAAGACCCGAGAGATGTAACCAGGGGCGTCCAGGTCGACTCACCAACCAAGACCCGAGAGATGTAACCAGGGGCGTCTTTCCCTTTCCCCTGACCCTTCAGTAAGACGGTCATGATTTTCATGCGTACAACTCATGCCGGAGCAGGTTTCGGGCTGTTCCCGATGTCAATTTTGGCCCGAGTTCATCTTCCTCTTCACAACATGTGTCCCAGAGATTGACGGGTGATCGGGTCTTCCCGTCACCATCTTGGTGGCAGAGGCTCCACGCCCACGTTCCTCTTGCTGTGTCTCTCCTGTGGCTCCATCCTTGTCGTTCCTCGCGCCTTCCTTCTTCGTCTCTCGACTTGGTGGCTTCTGTCGGCCAGGATTGCTAATGGAGTCGGCCCGGGGTGCGACAGGGCCCTGGCTCTGGCGGCCAATGGCAGGGTTGGCCCCGAGCAAGGCCAACGCAATGTCCCGTGGGGCGTCGTTGGCCGAGAAGCCGTGAGCGATGAGGAGGTAGCTGCATTCGGCGCTCTGCAGCTTATGGTTGAGCTCGCAGTCCTGCCGAGAACACTTGGCGAGACCGAGCACAAAGCTCAGGCACACGTGAAGGCCATCACAGGACGTCGCTTCGCTACATCCACCTTCGTTGTATGCACGGCAGACGTTCAGCTGCCCCCTTGTGGCGTCCCTCAGCACCAACTGCACCAGCTTCCGGAGCAGAGGAACCTCCAGGTGTTGCAAGAACAGAGTCTTTTATGATGAGAATGTTGTGGCTCGTACGCCACTTGTGGCCTAAGCCACACTGGAAGCCATTTAGACACACACTGAGGACGTACTTATCACAGATATGAAACTCTCGGCATGACGCGTTGCGACAGCCCTGAGCGCTGCGGTGAGCTGCGCAGAGAGCGAGCTTGGGTCTCAGCTCCACATCTTGGCCATTCAAAACAAACACATCCGGGTAGCGTAAGGCCACCTGTCGCACCAGTGACGGCTCGAGGAACGCCTCCTCCTCCTCCTCCTCTGGGTTGAGACGCACGAAGCTGGCAGAAAAGGTCTGGAACTGAGCCAGATAATTCACCAGGTCGAAGGGGCCGATGGACATCGAACTCTCGTGTGATGGTTGGGTCCTCCAGGATCCCTGGCGAGGGCAACGCCAATTTGTAGATTCCCTCTCTCCTCCGGAGGAGTACCAACACCGACCCCAACCTCCGGTTCGACCCTGTCCATAACCCCACACGTCACTGTCCTCCTGCAAGAGGAGTTATGAGTTGTACTACCAGATTTCTGAAAGACCCTCGTTACTTAACGTTGAACTGCTGTGTTTACTGATTACTCATTGAAGTTATGAGTTGGTTTGGCACACATTCCTTGATCATCCAGGCATACAAGCGAACACAAAGAGGCCATTTTGAAAGCCCCGTCACAGATTTACAAGCCATGAAATGCATATCTTCAAGGAGTAATGTTTACTTGATGCTTTCAAGAGCATCTATCGTGTGGCATATTGACTTTCGCCCAAGCCTCTTAAACACACAGGTCCTGGGCGCATCACTGCTGAGGATTGGAAGACTACACATGAGTAGTGAGGCTTCATGAGGAACTACGGACGCCTGCCTCACACATTTAGGGTGTGTCATATCCACACGACAGAGAAATCCTTCCCATGGCTTACCTCATGGCTCTGGTATCGCGTTCTGGGGCGTCGCACTTCCTGTCTGTAGGAATGGTCGTAGTCATCCACCGAGCTATCGAGCCCCATGTCCTCAACTGTTGGCAGAAACATTTAAAAGGATGTTGTATAACACTATCTTATCTTAAATATGTGACGCATGAAAGACACATTCTTCTTTGCCAAATGTCGATGAATTATAACCGTCTCCTAATTTACTTGAATCTTTATGAATAAATGAAATCTAGTTACTTGAAATACCATTGAATGATACAGTTTCACAAAGACTAAAGGGTTAAATTATCATTATTTTTTCCCCAAAATTTGTTTCCCATTAGATGTCCATCAGCACAAAAAGTAAATGTACCTTCTTCCTCAAGTATTTAGCAATGTGTTTTTCCCGTATGAGCAAGAATTATATACGGTATCCCACAAATCATATAGCCATATACTGCACACTCTCGTTTCAGCAACTGATCCAGCTTTTTCCTTTATTCTTTTTATGAAATAACGTAATAATTTTGCAGCTGTTACTCAATAATTATATCATAATAAAGTAATATTTCCCTCCTAACTTATGCCATTGTTTGAGACAAGATATTCACCTCCTGTCGTAAAAGTTTACATAATCAAATACTTTGTTGAGTCGTCTGTACTCACACTTCTTTCTCATATCCAGGGGTTGGCGCCTTCTTTGCTTCGTCTGCCACTCCCATTCCTCACCTCGCCAAGCCATATCTCAATGGATTTTTGTTAATATACTCCTGTTGTTGTGACCTGGGGTGGGTAAAACCAGGTCACTGAGTTTTTCTTAATATACTGCTGCTTGTTGTGACCTGGGGTGGGTAAAACCAGGTCACTAAGTTTTTCTTAATATACTGCTGCTTGTTGTGACCTGGGGTGGGTAAAACCAGGTCATTTCTTGGTCGTCAGAGCGAAAAACTGTGAACTTACAATATCACTTTTTTTTTTTTAAAATATCACTTTTCCATACTTCCCTGGAAATCTGGCTTGATAGCATATATGTAGTGATGAAATGTGTCAATGTATTGATATATGTAAAGTGGCAGTTATCGTACAGTGTCATTATAACAAACTACATGTCCACCAGTACTGAAACTAGGACGAGTTTCGTCATTCATTTACTCATTCATAACAAACGACATGTCCACCAGTACTGAAACTAGGATGAGTTTCGTCATTCATTTACTCATTCATAACAAACGACATGTCCACCAGTACTGAAACTAGGATGAGTTTCGTCATTCATTTACTCATTCATAACAAACCACATGTCCACCAGTACTGAAACTAGGATAAGTTTCGTCATTCATTTACGCAACTTGTTAATAATAACAAACCACCTATGGCCTTCTACAAATGCAGGTAATATAAATTCAACACCAAACATGCCTCTGTCAATGTACGTGTGTCTTCATCACGTGCACAATGCTCGTACATAACTGGAGGAATGATTTTTATAATACACATCCGTGTGTGTATATGTAGCTGGGAGATGAACCTACTGCTCAGTGCACCTGCACTGGGCAACAACAACAACAACAACAACAACAACAATAATAATAATAATAACAATAATAATAATAATAATAATAATAATAATAATAATAATAATAATAGTAATAATAATAATACTATGGGACACATCAATTATAACAATTCCATAGTAACGAGGCATAAATTCATCACTTAAAATCTTTTAAATTGTCAATTTGTTAGAAATGATTTCTCTTGTATTTATTTTTATACGTCTGGCAGCCAGTGAGGTGGGTGGGAGACACGTCGTACGCATCCGGTACAATTTCATGTTTTTTTTTTTTTTATTTTACTTATCATTTAAAACAATATATAAAACATGTGTACATTTACATGATATAAAGATCTTATTCAACCGTTTTAAAGTAATTTGCTAATAGCATTGGAACATGTAGTCGAGATCCCACATCCTTTCCCTCAAATTGGATAAATAAATTCTTTATCATGAGTCTATATTTAAATATAAATCGAGTTGAATTTCATCGACTGTATACATTGAGATCAACTTAAAGAGTTTGTTAACATCCAGTTGTACACTGATATACAACTCTCTACTACACTCATAAAATGTTAACACTCAGGTATCAAACCAGTCCACGGTGTGTGTGTGTGTGTGTGTGTGTGTGTGTACATATTTGCATATAATTAACCCCATCATTAGTATATATATATATATATATATATATATATATATATATATATATATATATATATATATATATATATATGTGTGTGTGTGTGTGTGTACATATTTGCATATAATTAACCCCATCATTAGTATATATATATATATATATATATATATATATATATATATATATATATATATATATATGTGTGTGTGTGTGTGTGTGTGTGTGTGTGTACATATTTGCATATAATTAACCCCATCATTAGTATATATATATATATATATATATATATATATATATATATATATATATATATATATATATATATATATATATATATATATATATATGCGTGTGTGTGTGTGTGCATTACATAAGGCCATAACACCAACATATAAAACGGACGACACAGAGAGAGAACAATAATCGAAAAGAAAAAAACATTCCTATAACAACATAGATTCTCCTGTCGTATGGCTTTCTCAGTTCGGCATTTGCCTCACTCACTCTCAGAATACTTACCTTGTCCTGGAGGTTACGGTGGTGGGAACTCGTTGAACTACGAAATGTCCTCACAATAGTATATGCTTCGTGGCTGACAAGTCCCTCAACACTGAGAGAAGAGTGGCCGTGAATTGAACCTGTCCAGCCACCACGTCACAGAAAACGTCACCTTCCGCATCAGAGAAAACGTGAGGGGGTAATGAAGCCTTACACCGGTAACTGACCTAGATAACCCGTTTTCCCTCTCTCTCTCTCTCTCTCTCTCTCTCTCTCTCTCTCTCTCTCTCTCTCTCTCTCTCTCTCTCTCTCTCTCTCTCCATTTCCCTTTTCTTTATTTATATCATTCTTCGAGAGAGAGAGAGAGAGAGAGAGAGAGAGAGAGAGAGAGAGAGAGAGAGAGAGAGAGAGGCATTGTTTATTTTCTTTTCATTTATACCAAAGTCACTGTGAACATACATACCGTTAAGAAAATGGTCATCTGGTTTCTTAGATTGATTCCAATGGGTAATGTCGCTCATTGTGAGACTTTCCCTCTGTGAACAGTCTTAATTGCCAATCTGTTTTTAGTATATTGAATTTATAGCACTGTCATGGGTAGTTTATGGTAGTTTAGGAAGATATACACGATGGCGGGATTCGAACCTGTGAGTCAGTATCGTGTTAAATGAACTGGTAAGTTGACAGACGAAATGAGAAAAAGAAAATGGAATTTGTCCAAAGACGATTAATGAAGTATGGAGAAAACGGAAGGTAGGTTCGTCACTAAGGGGGGCTTAGATAATGATAACATTCATCATTTATTCATGTTTAATCACTTGAAAAGTATAAGGATTAATGCTAATCTGTTTTTTTGTGGGGATTAATGCTAATCTGTTTTTTTGTGGGGATTAATGCTAATCTGTTTTGTGGGGATTAATGCTTATCTGTTTTTGTGGGATTAATGCTAATCTGTTTTGTGGGGATTAATGCTAATCTGTTTTGTGGGGATTAATGCTAATCTGTTTTTGTGGGGATTAATGCTAATCTGTTTTTGTGGGGATTAATGCTAATCTGTTTTGTGGGGATTAATGCTAATCTGTTTTGTGGGGATTAATGCTAATCTGTTTTGTGGGGATTAATGCTAATTTTTTGGGGGATTAATGCTAATCTGTTTTGTGGGGATTAATGCTAATTTTTTGGGGGGATTAATGCTAATCTGTTTTTGGGGGATTAATGCTAATCTGTTTTTGGGGGGATTAATGCTAATATGTTTTTTGGGGATTATTGCTAATCTGTTTTGGGGGGATTAATGTTAATCTGTTTTTGTTTTTGTTTTTCCCCACCAGGTGTAGCACCAAGTACCTCTCCACCAGCTGTCAAGCCCAGCTGGTCCTACAACCACAACACCCTGGCCACACCTCCATGAACCACCTGCCTGTATAGTGAACTACCCTCACCCCATCTTCCATAATTACCCCCCCCTCCCCCCCTACAGCGATCTAAACAACCAAACCACCAAGAATTGGGTCCCTTCCCCCCCCCTTCTCCTACCTTCCACAACCACGACCAAACGCCTAACCTCACCTACAACCCACAACCAGCCTTAGTACACCCTAGCTGTTCCTCCCTCCTCAGCACCAGGTGTCCAATCATGGACGAGACGGCGGAGGTAGTGGGCGGAGCCCACAAGAAAACCAGCCGACAATTGGAGGAGAACGGGGGTGGTAGCCTTGTGGGCGTGGCCGAGGCGAAGCTCCAGAGCAACGGATTGGACGAGGACGCACCCGTGGGAGGAGCTGAGTGTTCGAGCATCGAGGGCAGCCAATTAGACGCCGTGCTGAGGTGGGCGGACAGGCGTGGCAACTACGAGAGACTGCTGGTGTGGGCGTGGGTCGCCCCCTTTGTGCCTCCTGGCGCCCTGTGCTTACCTGAACATACTGCTCATGGTGTACATCCCCAGCAGGAGCTGCTCGCTCCCTCCTTCACCCAGCTCCTTCTCCCACGACCAGTGGAGGAACTTCACCACCCCGAGGTGAGCCTCCTCCTCCACCTGGTGGTGGAGGTTCTTCCACGTGTTATATGCAGGAGGGTGAAAGGCATGCAAGGAATAGAGTGAATTGGAACGACGTGGTATACCGGGGTATATATATATATATATATATATATATATATATATATATATATATATATATATATATATATATATATATGATAGAGTTGATAGAGATGCTCTGTGGAAGGTATTAAGAATATATGGTGTGGGAGGAAAGTTGTTAGAAGCAGTGAAAAGTTTTTATCGAGGATGTAAGTCATGTGTACGTGTAGGAAGAGAGGAAAGTGATTGGTTCTCAGTGAATGTAGGTTTGCGGCAGGGGTGTGTGATGTCTCCATGGTTGTTTAATTTGTTTATGGATG
>NC_092262.1:5746571-5871571 GCF_036320965.1 Panulirus ornatus | reverse complement strand
GTGGGGAGGAGGGGTTCTACATGGTATGGTGGGGGAGGGAGGGTTCTACATGGTATGGTGGGGGAGGGAGGGTTCTACATGGTATGGTGGGGGAGGAGGAGGGGTTCTACATGGTATGGTGGGGGAGAGAGGGTTCTACATGGTATGGTGGGGGACGGAGGAGGGGTTCTACATGGTATGGTGGGGGAGGGAGGGTTCTACATGGTATGGTGGGGGAGGGAGGGTTCTACATGGTATGGTGGGGGAGGGAGGGTTCTACATGGTATGGTGGGGTTGTGGGGGAGGAGGAGGGTTCTACATGGTATGGTGGGGTTCTGGGGGAGGAGGAGGGGTTCTACATGGTATGGTAGGATTGTGGGGCGGTTCTACATGGTATGATGGGATGTACGGGGGAGTTCCACCAGGTATTGTGGGATGTACGGGGGAGTTCCACCAGGTATGGGATGTATGGGGGTGGGGGTTTGATTTTCCCGACCGGAGGGGCACGTTTCTAACCACGGTGCCCCCCTTTACCACCAGGTGTGCGGCTCGGGGAAGAAGCAGGTGACGATGACTGAGGCGTCACACGGCCCACTGCACATGATGAGGCTCTTGGTTCGATACCCTCGTATGGCCGCTCGTACAGCACTGGTCACCATCTGCTGGTCAGTTAGGTTACACGTATTCTCATGATGGCTCAAGTATATATATATATATATATATATATATATATATATTTTTTTTTTTTTTTTTTTTTTTATACCTCGTCGCTGTCTCCCGCGTTTGCGAGGTAGCGCAAGGAAACAGACGAAAGAAATGGCCCAACCCCCCCCCATACACATGTACATACACACGTCCACACACGCAAATATACATACCTACACAGCTTTCCATGGTTTACCCCGGACGCTTCACATGCCTTGATTCAATCCACTGACAGCACGTCAACCCCTGTATACCACATCGCTCCAATTCACTCTATTCCTTGCCCTCCTTTCACCCTCCTGCATGTTCAGGCCCCGATCACACAAAATCCTTTTCACTCCATCTTTCCACCTCCAATTTGGTCTCCCTCTTCTCCTCGTTCCCTCCACCTCCGACACATATATCCTCTTGGTCAATCTTTCCTCACTCATTCTCTCCATGTGCCCAAACCACTTCAAAACACCCTCTTCTGCTCTCTCCACCACGCTCTTTTTATTTCCACACATCTCTCTTACCCTTACGTTACTTACTCGATCAAACCACCTCACACCACACATTGTCCTCAAACATCTCATTTCCAGCACATCCATCCTCCTGCGCACAACTCTATCCATAGCCCACGCCTCGCAACCATACAACATTGTTGGAACCACTATTCCTTCAAACATACCCATTTTTGCTTTCCGGGATAATGTTCTCGACTTCCACACATTTTTCAAGGCTCCCAAAATTTTCGCCCCCTCCCCCACCCTATGATCCACTTCCGCTTCCATGGTTCCATCCGCTGACAGATCCACTCCCAGATATCTAAAACACTTCACTTCCTCCAGTTTTTCTCCATTCAAACTCACCTCCCAATTGACTTGACCCTCAACCCTACTGTACCTAATAACCTTGCTCTTATTCACATTTACTCTTAACTTTCTTCTTCCACACACTTTACCAAACTCCGTCACCAGCTTCTGCAGTTTCTCACATGAATCCGCCACCAGCGCTGTATCATCAGCGAACAACAACTGACTCACTTCCCAAGCTCTCTCATCCCCAACAGACTTCATACTTGCCCCTCTTTCCAAAACTCTTGCATTTACCTCCCTAACAACCCCATCCATAAACAAATTAAACAACCATGGAGACATCACACACCCCTGCCGCAAACCTACATTCACTGAGAACCAATCACTTTCCTCTCTTCCTACACGTACACATGCCTTACATCCTCGATAAAAACTTTTCACTGCTTCTAACAACTTGCCTCCCACACCATATATTCTTAATACCTTCCACAGAGCATCTCTATCAACTCTATCATATGCCTTCTCCAGATCCATAAATGCTACATACAAATCCATTTGCTTTTCTAAGTATTTCTCACATACATTCTTCAAAGCAAACACCTGATCCACACATCCTCTACCACTTCTGAAACCACACTGCTCTTCCCCAATCTGATGCTCTGTACATGCCTTCACCCTCTCAATCAATACCCTCCCATATAATTTACCAGGAATACTCAACAAACTTATACCTCTGTAATTTGAGCACTCACTCTTATCCCCTTTGCCTTTGTACAATGGCACTATGCACGCATTCCGCCAATCCTCAGGCACCTCACCATGAGTCATACATACATTAAATAACCTTACCAACCAGTCAACAATACAGTCACCCCCTTTTTTTTATAAATTCCACTGCAATACCATCCAAACCTGCTGCCTTGCCGGCTTTCATCTTCCGCAAAGCTTTTACTACCTCTTCTCTGTTTACCAAATCATTTTCCCTAACCCTCTCACTTTGCACACCAACTCGACCAAAACACCCTATATCTGCCACTCTGTCATCAGACACATTCAACAAACCTTCAAAATACTCATTCCATCTCCTTCTCACATCACCACTACTTGTTATCACCTCCCCATTTACGCCCTTCACTGAAGTTCCCATTTGCTCCCTTGTCTTACGCACCCAATTTACCTCCTTCCAGAACATCTTTTTATTCTCCCTAAAATTTACTGATAGTCTCTCACCCCAACTCTCATTTGCCCTTTTTTTCACCTCTTGCACCTTTCTCTTGACCTCTTGTCTCTTTCTTTTATACTTCTCCCACTCAATTGCATTTTTCCCTGCAAAAATCGTCCAAATGCCTCTCTCTTCTCTTTCACTAATACTCTTACTTCTTCATCCCACCACTCACTACCCTTTCTAAACAGCCCACCTCCCACTCTTCTCATGCCACAAGCATCTTTTGCGCAATCCATCACTGATATATATATATATATATATATATATATATATATATATATATATATATATATATATATATATATTCCCTGCGTGTCGTAGAAGGCGACTAAAAGGGAAGGGAGCGGGGGGCTGGAAATCCTCCCCTCTGGGTTTTTTTTTTTAATTCTCCAAAAGAAGGAACAGAGAAGGGGGCCAGGTGAGGATATTCCCTCAAAGGCCCAGTCCTCTGTTCTTAACGCTACCTCGCTATTGCGGGAAATGGCGAATAGTATGAATAAAAAAAAAATATATATATATATATATATATATATATATATATATATATATATATATATATATATATATATATATATATATATATATATATATATATATATTCCTATGAGTCCACGTGGAAAATGAATCGCACGTTTACCAAATGGCGTCCTAGCTTCGTCTCTTCAATGTATATCAAATGACTGTTATATTTCTCTCTTGTGTCTCCCCTGATGATGTGATTATTACACGAAAGTGCACTTGGCAACTTGTGTTTCATTTTCCCCGTGGACTCATAGGAATATCTTGATCACGTGCAAAATTGTGATCCTTTCCAATATATATATATATATATATATATATATATATATATATATATATATATATATATATATATATATATATATATATATATATATATATATATATATATATTGGACTCCAATGATGTCTGTATCCCCCTATATTCCTCTGTGTCCCACTATATCCCTCTGTATCCCTCTGTATTCCTCCTCCTGCTCCTCCTCCTGTAGAAGGCGTTGACGGAAGGTCTAGTGTCCCTCCCTCCCTCCCTGGCAGGACAGTGAACATGATCCTGTACTACAACACCACCATGAAGTACCCGTACGTGTTCGTGAACCCCTTCCTTGGGTGGTTCTCCATCTCTGTGATGGAGGTGCCCGCCAACATCATGGTCCTTTTCCTCCTGAAGAAGGTGGGTCGACGACCTCTCCACGCAGGCGTCATGGCCATCAGCACAGCATCTCTGCTCTCCACCGCCTGTGTCCTAGCTCTTGGTACGTATCGTCCAGGGGTCAGGGGTTGGGCGTCCTAGCTCTTGGTACGTACCGTCCAGCTACTCCACTTCGTGGTCGTCTCCTCCTTCTTCAGGTTACGAGGAGAGGCAGACGACGGTGGCGGTGCTGGTGCTGGTGGCCAAGTTCAGCGCCTCCATGACCTTCTTGGTCATCTACCTGCAGGCGGCCGAGCTACACCCGACCCCGGTCAGGACCTGCGCCACGGGGGGCGCCTCCCTCGTCGCCATCGCCTGCAACGTCTTCAGCCCCACCATCGTGGCCATGGTCAGTGCTAGGGGCTGCTCCTGGTGTGTATGTGGGGGGTCGGGGCTAGTGTGGAGTGTGTAGGTGGGTCTGGGCTAGTGTGGAGTGTGTATGTGGGGGTCGGGGCTAGTGTGGAGTGTGTAGGTGGGTCGGGGCTAGTGTGGAGTGTGTGTGTGGGGGTCGAGGCTAGTGTGGAGTGTGTGTGGGGGGGTCGGGGCTAGTGTAGAGTGTGTGTGGGGGGGTCGGGGCTAGTGTAGAGTGTGTGTGTGGGGGTCGGGGCTAGTGTGGAGTATGTGTGTGGTGGTCGAGGCTAGTGTGGAGTGTGTGTGTGGGGGTCGGGGCTAGTGTAGAGTGTGTGGGGGGGGGGGGGGTCGGGGCTAGTGTAGAGTGTGTGTGAGGGGTCTGGGCTAGTGTAGAGTGTGTATGTGGGGGGTCGGGGCTAGTGTAGTGTGTGTATGTGGGGGTCGGGGCTAGTGTAGAGTGTGTGTGGGGGTCTGGGCTAGTGTAGAGTATGTGGGGGGGTCGGGGCTAGTGTAGAGTGTGTATGTGAGGGGGTCGGGGCTAGTGTAGAGTGTGTATGTGGGGGTCGGGGCTAGTGTAGAGTGTGTGTGTGGGTTGGGGCTAGTGTAGAGTGTGTGTGTGGGTTGGGGCTAGTGTAGAGTGTGTGTGTGGGGTTGGGGCTAGTGTAGAGTGTGTGTGGGGGGGTCAGGACTAGTGTGGAGTGTGTATGTGGGGGTCGGGGCTAGTGTAGAGTGTGTGTGTGGGTTGGGGCTAGTGTGGAGTGTGTGTGTGGGTTGGGGCTAGTGTGGAGTGTGTGTGTGGGGGTCGGGGCTAGTGTAGAGTGTGTGTGTGGGTTGGGGCTAGTGTAGAGTGTGTGTGTGGGTTGGGGCTAGTGTGGAGTGTGTGTGTGGGGGTCGGGGCTAGTGTAGAGTGTGTGTGTGGGCTGGGGCTAGTGTAGAGTGTGTGTGTGGGTTGGGGCTAGTGTGGAGTGTGTGTGGGGGTCGGGGCTAGTGTAGAGTGTGTGTGGGGGGGTCGGGGCTAGTGTAGAGTGTGTGTGTGGGGGTCGGGGCTAGTGTAGAGTGTGTATGTGGGGTTGGGGCTAGTGTGGAGTGTGTGTGTGGGGGTTGGGGCTAGTGTAGAGTGTGTATGTGGGGGTTGGGGCTAGTGTGGAGTGTGTGTGTGGGGGTCGGGGCTAGTGTAGAGTGTGTGTGTGGGTTGGGGCTAGTGTAGAGTGTGTGTGTGTGGGTTGGGGCTAGTGTGGAGTGTGTGTGTGGGTTGGGGCTAGTGTAGAATGTGTGTGTGGGTTGGGGCTAGTGTGGAGTGTGTGGGGGGGGTCGGGACTAGTGTGGAGTGTGTATGTGTGGGTCGGGGCTAGTGTAGAGTGTGTGTGTGGGTTGGGGCTAGTGTGGAGTGTGTGTGGGGGGGTCGGGACTAGTGTGGAGTGTGTATGTGTGGGTCGGGGCTAGTGTAGAGTGTGTGTGTGGGTTGGGGCTAGTGTGGAGTGTGTGTGTGGGGGTCGGGGCTAGTTAGAGTGTGTGTGTGGGTTGGGGCTAGTGTAGAGTGTGTGTGTGGGTTGGAGCTAGTGTGGAGTGTGTGTGGGGGTCGGGGCTAGTGTAGAGTGTGTGTGTGGGCTGGGGCTAGTGTAGAGTGTGTGTGTGGGTTGGGGCTAGTGTGGAGTGTGTGTGTGGGGGTCGGGGCTAGTGTAGAGTGTGTGTGTGGGCTGGGGCTAGTGTAGAGTGTGTGTGTGGGTTGGGGCTAGTGTGGAGTGTGTGTGTGGGGGTCGGGGCTAGTGTAGAGTGTGTGTGTGGGCTGGGGCTAGTGTAGAGTGTGTGTGTGGGTTGGGGCTAGTGTGAAGTGTGTGTGGGGGTCGGGGCTAGTGTAGAGTGTGTGTGTGGGTTGGGGCTAGTGTGGAGTGTGTGGGGGGGTCGGGAATGGTGTGGAGTATGTGTGTGTGTGTGTGTGTGTGTAGCTAGTGATTGGTTCACCAAGACTGTGTTGGTCAGTAATCATTACTGTTCGTTATCGTCTTGCCTTCATGGACAACGCCCTTCCCTGTCTTCCAGGCACGTCCCTGGCATAGTTATCTCCTGCTGGGGAGTCTCGGTCTGCTCGGGGTTCTCTCTGCTTCTCTCCTGCCGGAGACGGCGGGTCGACCCTTACCACAGACGCTGGACGACGCTGAGAACTTCGCCAGGAGGAGGAGCAGCTCCTCCTCCTCCTCCTCCTCCGTCAGGAGTTCCCCAAGGCGGGAGGAGGGACCTACGGTGTTCCCCTCTTCACCGCCTCCGTCAGTAGAGGTCTCCCAACCCATATCAAGCAGTCACCTTCTGGGGACGGTGAAGGAAACCATCATATAAACCCACCCTTCCTTCTGCAGGCAGGTGCTGGGCAGGAGTTCGGTTGATATATGGACGAGTGTTTGAGGTGGTTGTAAATACGCGCCTTCGCAAGGGCGTGACGACCCTTAGACCCAAGTCGTGCTTCGGTCATGGGCTTCCAAGGGCCTTACGGTCATGAGGAAAGGTCAGGACAGCCTTCACCCAAGGGCACATGCCGAGTTCTTCAATAAATTGTGATCTTTGTGAAGCAGTTTGTCTCAGCGGTTTGACAAATACGACCAATATATATTTTTGAAAAGATCATTTCCGCTACATTACTGAGCTGGCTGATGTAGTTAGCGCCTGGTTATTACCATTATGACCAGAATCTCATATTTTGTAAGTTTGTGATAATATCTGAAGATGAAGAAACATTAAATTATCATCATAACATTGAAGAATAGGAGAATAAATTGTGTTTTGCTAATTATCATACATCACATAGTACGTACTAACATAACTCAATATTTACATTGAACACAAAACAGTCTCAAGTATTAGTCATTAACATAAACTTATGGTTTTTTTATATATATATATTCCGTTTTTTAATGTAATTTGATAAAGTATTGTTAATTTACAAGAGTTTAATTGTCCTTTTTTTTCGAGATGTTAGCGGGATTGATCTGTATATTTTTTATTTTTTTGCTACAATTCCAACTTCAGTGCTGTGTAGTTTCTAGCATATAGATTATTCTTATTTTTCTTCTGCTATGTAATGCTATGTTACAAGCACATAGCTATACCCACTCCTCCTCCTGTAGTAAATATAATCAAACATAATACTCAGATTTCCTAGGTGTGTTATCAGTGCTGCAACTGCTGTCTTTCCTATCACCGCTCCTATTGGTAACGTTGCATGTTGTTCAGCTACATCTCCCTAACTACATTTATTTCTTAAACCATTTATCCGACGTCAGGGAAGTGATTAGAAATGGTTAGGAGGAAGTAATTGAGAAGGACATGGAGAGGTAGACTGGATTTGGCGGGGTAAACAACACTCGAAAAACCTTTGACTCCCCTGGGGTTCTGAAAGCAGAACTTCCATCGCTAAATTTCAAGTGATATAGACCAAGTGATAAACTGACGCAAAACAAGTGACGATCAGTGCAACCTACATACTTATAAACTGACACAAAACAAGTGACGATCAGTGTAACCTACATACTTATAAACTGACACAAAACAAGTGACGATCAGTGCAACCTACATACTTATAAACTGACACAAAACAAGTGACGATCAGTGTAAACTACATTCTTAGAAACTGACACAAAACAAGTGACGATCAGTGTAAACTACATACTTAAATATGTAGACTGTATACTTACAATTGATTAAAGTTTTATATTTTTTTTTATTATACTTTGTCGCTGTCTCCCGCGTTTGCGAGGTAGCGCAAGGAAACAGACGAAAGAAATGGCCCAACCCCCCCCCATACACATGTATATACATACGTCCACACACGCAAATATACATACCTACACAGCTTTCCATGGTTTACCCCAGACGCTTCACATGCCTTGATTCAATCCACTGACAGTACGTCAACCCCGGTATACGACATCGCTCCAATTCACTCTATTCCTTGCCCTCCTTTCACCCTCCTGCATGTTCAGGCCTCAATCACACAAAATCTTTTTCACTCCATCTTTCCACCTCCAATTTGGTCTCTCTCTTCTCCTCGTTCCCTCCACCTCCGACACATATATCCTCTTGGTCAATCTTTCCTCACTCATTCTCTCCATGTGCCCAAACCATTTCAAAACACCCTCTTCTGCTCTCTCAACCACGCTCTTTTTATTTCCACACATCTCTCTTACCCTTACATTACTTACTCGATCAAACCACCTCACACCACACATTGTCCTCAAACATCTCATTTCCAGCACATCCATCCTCCTGCGCACAACTCTATCCATAGCCCACGCCTCGCAACCATACAACATTGTTGGAACCACTATTCCTTCAAACATACCCATTTTTGCTTTCCGAGATAATGTTCTCGACTTCCAAACATTCTTCATACTTTAATCAATTCTTCAATTGAAGAATTGATTAAAGTATGCTTGCTAAACCATTGTAAGAAGTAAGAAAGGTAATGAGGAATTTAATAAAGAGTTCAGGGAAATTATCATACCTAATATCTGTATCCTGTAATAGGCGTTGATCAGCTGAGTACAATGGTGTTAAAGACAAATACAAAGTATCAGAAAACATTTATGGTACGATTCAATTCCATGTACAAAGACGTATAGAAAGACTAGTTATATAATAGCGGATTCTCGACTGACGCCATTGGGTCAAACACATCCCGCTCCAACATGGTATCCGGTGAGTTTTAATGACCTGTACTTGACCTAGACCCAACCAAACTACCACAACCGCTGAGACAAAGCCAACGAGGGTAGTAGTAGTACTACACCCCCATCACCCGCCGATAGACCGTCAAGGTCAAGCTCACTAGAGCCTGGTTCTTCCTCCCCCCTTAACTCCACATTGGATAGCGGGTTACGCTCACGTTAAGCGCATTCTGCTATGTTCTACATCACACATGTCTTAGCGATCCATTTCCACGGTGGAAGATCATCCTGGGAAAAAGTACACACACACACACACACACACACACACACACACACACACACACATAGATCGTCCTGGGAATAAGTTGATTTGCCAGGACACACACACACACACACACACACACACACACACACACAGAGGAAAACTACACAAAAGGTCACGTGGGTTCATGTAATTAAGGCACTACATAAAAAAAGCCATTATAAAAGTAATTATTTAACCGATGATTTTTGAACTGATTGGATGATGGCAATGATCACATTTAAAGGTAAGTGAAAGCAGAGTTTCTCTGTTACAATGGAAGAATTCCCTTAAAAGGAAGAAAACATGATAATGTGGTAAATAATTTCTCAAAAGGTGATAAATTGGTTATTGGTGGGATCTATGATATTCCGGATTTGATAAAAATGGAAAATCAAAGATAAACAAGCAATTAAAATGACCGGATTATACATAGAATAAAACAAGTTGAGTAATGGGGTATAAAACACCAGTGTTGTTAAGTCTTCCCCCCCACCAAACAAGCAGTTAATAGCAGTTAAACAGTTAGAGTGTTGGAATGTGTGGTTACTGCGGGACGACTCCTCTGGTGAGAGCTGGCAACTCACATGTATTGCCTTCATATCGATGTCTTTTCCTTTTATTGTTTTCAATCTTTCTCTTCCAAACTCTTTTATCTTTCTCTTAACAGGTTATCTAGCATAGCTAACATTGAAAAGTATATATATATTTCAATGCAAATTTATACAACTTTCTATTTCTTTTCGTTTCCGTAAAAAGTTTCCATAATGTAACGTTCACAAACTGGTTGTTATGTAATCAGCCTCTGGCAGTTCCCAGGTTAAACTACCCTCCACTCCTACAAGTCCCACAGCTCTTCCTTCCTCCACTCCTACAGTTCCTTCTCACACTGAAAGGAAAGCTTCGATATACACACTCTCTCTCTCTCTCTCTCTCTCTCTCTCTCTCTCTCTCTCTCTCTCTCTCTCTCTCTCTCTCTCTCTCTCTCTCTCTCTCCCTTTAAGTTCCTACTCAATTATGTCTTAATGAGATTTGAAACTGCTGCTTTGATACTTGGCTTGGCAAACTGCCGGACCACCATACACAAAACAGCAGGAAACTGTATATAGAAAAATATAGATGTGGCATAGCCTTTATGCGTATAGAATTCTATATGAAATAAAAAATATAGCATCCAAATGGCCACAATCATGACTGAAAAAGCATAAAATTCAAACGACCCTTCTTGGCTCTTACCTTGCTCTACATAATAGATATAATCAATTAATCAATAGATATAAATTAATCTCGTGTGGCTTGCCTCGACGAATGAAATGATTATATAAACGAGAGAGGACAATAATGATTAATGGTTCTGATCTCCATATTGACCATCATAATGACATACAAGACCATAAAACATGCAAAGTTAATTGACAGCTTCGTACCTTACCATTGGCCCGAGGTACAATTAGGTGTTATGAACTAAAAGTCCATTATTAGATTAACCCCCCTCATTTAACGATCGTTAAGCCATTTAGCAAAGTCGTCTGTCATTTTAGCTAATTGTGGTAGAAGGCTGAAATGTTAAATTCATGTTATATAACATTTTATTGTGGTTGAATTTAAGATTTGTGTGATAGGACATGATTCTAAGTCCAAGGCTCTCTCTCTGGGCTTACAAACATCAAAATCTGTCTCATTGATAAAGGAAGATTAATTGTCTGTTCTCTTTGGCTCTTGTAGTCAAAGTAATTCACCAGAAATTAGAATTACTTTAAAAAGAAACTACATTGGTTAACCCAAAACTACATTGGTTAACCTTTGAGCTTGACAAACCCATCAGTTCACGTAAACCTTTTGATATGTAAAGTCATTATCTCATCAATCTAGTCCGTTTCATTGATCAACAACGCATTTATAGTAATTGAACTTGTTAATTACCTATGTTAAAAGAGAAAAACAATTAAGCGCGCAAACATTTCTTCAAATTTTTTTTTCTAGTTATTGTAACCCGTATGATTGAGTGAGCCATTAATGTCGTGTTACTAAACGATGTAAACAATGAGGGCGTCAGACGGTGTCCAGCTGTGGTCAGGTCAAGACGTTGGTCGTCTTGCTCCTCTCGCCTTTTTTTTTTTCTTTTTTGACCTTTAAAGTCAAAGGAAACTTAGTAAATTGCTGTCATAATTCTATTGCAAGTAAGGTTCTCCATGGACGAAGGTGTTTGGGTGTTAACTCTGTCCTCCTAACAGGTGAAATACGGTAAGAAACAAAGGTTTGGTGTAGTCTTGATCACCTTCAGTGTTTTCAAAAATATAATTAACATAGAAATAATTTGATGATAGAAATAAATTGAAGTCTTGCCGAAAGGCTTTTTCAAATGTCTAAACTTTAAATTCATGATATTGATTGTTAATGCATTTATCCCCCGTAACACTTAATATTGTTCAAATATTAATATTGTATATCATAGTATAACATTTTTTTTTTATCTTAAACAGATGAAAAAACATATGAATTTTACAGATATTAAGATATTTTCACTTTCTTTGGCAAATATTACTTAAAATGACACGGTTTCCTGATGATTTTGTTGGCTGGGGTATATAAACACACACACACACACACACACACACACACACATATATATATATATATATATATATATATATATATATATATATATATATATATATATATATATAGGATTTCGATGTATTTTATTTGTAAAACAGTAAGAAATCATTTGGACAATAGACCATCCACAGGTACGTAATATATATTCCTGGTTAAAGGATAAATGATAAATGAGATTAAGATTATTGTAAGGGATTTTATCATGCGATATATTATTATGTTTGACGATTCGTAAGCTTCTATATGTAACGGTATGCATTACGTATGTACATGGCAGCCTCTCTCAGCAGAACGGAGTACTAGATGGCAGGGTCCAGTGGGAAGATGGTTCACCTGTTACTCTTGCTCACAATCTTGGCCGGCTACAGTCACTCTGGTGAGCTGAGTGGTATGGCCAGCCATGTGTATGTGTGTGTGTGTGTGTGTGTGTGTGTGTGTGTGTATGTGTGTGTGTGTGTGTTGTGTGTGTGTTGTATATTATTCTTAGGTTTTCCTTGAAGCCACACGTCTTCATAGAAATCAAACGTACACCATTGAATTATTATTATCTTTTTTCTGTGTGTTGTTTTCTGTGTGTTTCTGTATATTTTTTTTTTTTTTACAATGGTTGTATCTGTTGTAATATTTGTTGACGTCTTTTTGAGATGTGTTTTTCTGTCATTCATGTCTGTTTTCGGTATATTCCTTCCCTGGTCTTCTCAGTACGTATATATTGATTCTATAATACACATTATGGCTATGTTCATGTTGCTATATCTTTATTTCTATATAGGTTATAACCACGTGAATATGTAGCTTTTTTTTTAATGAGCCATAACCATGATTTTATAGATATTGTTAGAATTTCTTCAGTTAATGATTGTACTTTTCATTCGCTTGTTCACCAGATTTTTATTTTACGTATTACCATTTACTGGAAAGTATCACCTATTTTCATATCCTTGTATTTGCCCATTTTGATTAATTAATAATTGATGTAAAGTGAAACCACAGTAAACACCAGAGACCTTTTTTGTGTGTGTATTTATAACTACAACGAAGAACTGGCACATGTTAATGTATATGGAGAGCACGGAGGCATTTTCATTTCACATAGCACAATTTCAAGGATATTTTTTTTGTATGTATATTTTTTTTGTGTGTATATATTTTTGTATGTATATTTTTTCTGTGTGTATATATTTTTTTGTGTGTGTATTTATAACTACAACGAAGAACTGGCACATGGTAATGTATGTGGGGAGCATGGAGGCATTTTCAATTCACATAGCATAATTCCAAGGATATATATTTTTTTTTCTTGCAGATAATGACCCACAATATGGTCAGCTATTTAGTCGTTGGAGTAGTTGGAGAGAGAAATAGATGGATAGATTCTCAAAGTGTGTGATGAATTGTTGTTTCTTCTTCTTCACCTCAGACAAAGGCCCTGGCTCAGCAGATGGTGTGGTCGTCTTCGATTTTTTACCGGAGAGCGACGACAAGCGTGTGGCCAAGGTAAATTTATACAACGGGTTGATGTCTGTGCCCCTTACATCTACCTACGTCAACCACGACCCAATAGATAACCCCGTCAACCAACTTGACGGAGAAGGTTGTAGTATCGTCTGGGTGTAAGGAAATAAACCCCAGCTCCGTTGATCTTTGAGGGAGACTCGAACGACCCTCTGGGCACAATGGTAACGACTCCTGTGTCTAATGGCCTGGTTTAAACATTTATTAATTCAGGGACTCGGCCCATCATAGCTAGGAAGTGTCTGGTCGTGCTCATGCGTCTTGCCATCGTGAACAAGGAGGGGTTGAACTGCCCAAGGTCCTATTTCATTTTCCAAACACTATATCAACAAATTCACCCCAAGTCAAGACGTCAGAAAGACTATGCTCGGGGTTTTCACAATCTTGGGGTGTTTATAGATAAACTAAGACGACATATTTTCATCACATTTATTTTTTTTTCAGAGTTCATGTATGTATATATTGAGGATTCGCTAAGAGTACATTTTGACATAGGCTCTTGTGAATGGAAGCCATTTCTCGGGTGGCACAGGTCTGCCTGGTGTGTAACTATTGTGTACTGGGCTGTTTTGTGTGTGTGTGTGTGTGTGTGTGTGTGTGTGTGTGTGTATGTATGTGTTGTTGCTGTTCTGAGTGAAGGAAAGTTATTTGCTTTAAAATACAGATTAGAAGGTAAAGGAAAATAATGAACGAGAGAGATGAACTATTAAAAGGTAAAACGGGGAAATTTGAACCCTTTGTATTATCACCCGATGGAGTTATTCAGTTCTGCAAAATATTAATTTGATACTATTACTACTACTAATATTATCGGGTATTGTGTACAATGTGGTCTTCATAATGAGTTCCTAATCACTTAATACAAAGGTAGTTATATTCACCAACTGAAAGATCATTAACTCCTTCCTCAGGTGTTGAAGGATAATTTTCTTAAGACCACATACACTCTCACTATACATGTGACCCATGATACAGAGTATTGTTCCTATAAGTCCACGGGGAAAATGAAACACGAAAAGTTCCCAAGTGCACTTTCGTGTCATAATCACATCATCAGGGGAGACACAAGAGAGAAATATAACAGTCAGTTGATATACATCGAAGAGACGAAGCTACGACGCCATTTGGTAAACATGTGATTGTCCCAAAACACTTGTTTTCATTTTCCCCGTGGACTCATAGAAACAATACTCTGTATCATGGGTCACATGTATAGTGGGAGTGTATGTTGATATACATCGAAGAGACGAAGCAAGGACGCCATTTGGTAAACAAGTGATTGTCCAAAACAATTGTTTACCAAATGGCGTCCTAGCTTCGTCTCTTCGATGTATATCAACTGACTGTTATATTTCTCTCTTGTGTCTCCCCTGATGATGTGATTATGACACGAAAGTGCACTTGGGAACTTGTCGTGTTTCATTCTCCCTGTGGACTCATAGGAATATCTAGATCACGCACAAAATTGTGATCCTTTCCAACAGGGTATTATATAGACTAACGTAACTTACTGATGACTTCATGTAAGAATTTCTCTTCTGTGTGATGTGGTCTTCATATATACGACAGGTGACGCTGGACTACGGGCTTGGGGCTCTGTCTATGCCCTGTACTGTGTGTGTGTGGATGCAACCCGGGTATAAAGCCACATCTGGACGTATCGTAACAGCGTGGGACGCCAACAACTTTGTAGCGATCAACAGTACGTTGCATCCACACTCCAAAGTATATCCTCGTTCACATAAAGTTTACCACGTCTGAGCTGTACAGATTGAGCGTTTGCTGGTCATATGTTTACAGAAGTAGGTTTTATTTATTGACGGATGTCCACGCAAAATGGTGTCTAAGGCATAAGGGATTGTAATGGCTGGATTGATGTAGTTAATATTTTTCTTCCCACCCTCTGTTGTAAGAAAATAACGATATATATATATATATATATATATATATATATATATATATATATATATATATATATATATATATGTATACGGGAGCGGGGGGCTGGAAATCCTCCCCTCTCATTTTTTTTTTAAATTTTCCAAAAGAAGGAACAGAGAAGGGGGCCATATGAGGATATTCCCTCAAAGGCCCAGTCCTCTGTTCTTAACGCTACCTCGCTAATGCGGGAAATGGCGAATAGTACGAATATATATATATATATATATATATATATATATATATATATATATATATATATATATATATATATATATATACCACTGATGTACACTTGTGTTTACCCTTAGATAATATCGTTTTCTATCCCGGTGGCGTTCGTAGGTGTTTATTGAATCGATCAACAGTTGATTAAGTCTGGTCGATAGCTTCACCTCTCACACTTTGACAAAGAAAATATATGTGTCAGGGGTGGAGGGAAGAAGAAGTGGGAGACCAAATTGGAGGTGGAAGGATGGAGTGAAAATGATTTTGAGCAATTGGGGCCTGAGCATACAGGAAGGTGAGAGGCATGCAAGGAATAGAGTGAATTGGAACTATGTGGTATACCGGGGTTGACATGCTGTCAATGGACTGAACCAGGGCATGCGAAATGTTTGGGGTAAACCATGGAAAGGTCTGTGGGGTCTGTATGTGGATAGAGACCTGTGGTTTCGGTGCATTACACATGACAGCTAGAGACTGAGTGTGAATGAATGTGGCCTTTTTTGTCTGTTTTCCTGGCACGTCCTCACTGAAGCGGGGTAGTGATGCTGTTTCCTGTGGGGCAGGGTAGCGCCAGGAATGGATGAAGGCATGCAAGTATATGTACATGTGTATATATGTATTATGTCTGTGTATATGTATGTATATGTTTGAAGGAATAGTGGTTCCAACAATGTAATATGGTTGCGAGGCATGGACTATAGATAGAGTTGTGGGAGGGTGGATGTGTTGGAAATGAGATGTTTGAGGACAATATGTGGTGTGAGGTGGTTTGATTGTGTAAGTAATGAAAGGGTAAGAGAGATGTGTGATTGAGAGAGCAGAAGAGGGTGTTTTAAAATGGTTTGGTCACATGAAGAGAATGAGTGAGGAAAGATTGACAAAGAGGATATATGTGTCAGAGGTGGAGGGAACGAGGGGAAGTGGGAGACCAAATTGGAGGTGGAAAGATGGAGTGAAAAAGATTTTGAGTGATCGGGGCCTGAACATGCAGGGGGGTGAAAGGAGGGCAAGGAATAGAGTGAATTGGATCGATGTGGTATACCGGGGTTGACGTGCTGTCATTGGATTGAATCAGGGCATGTGAAGCGTCTGGGGTAAACCATGGAAAGCTGTGTAGGTATGTATATTTGCGTGTGTGGACGTATGTATATACATGTGTATGGGGGTGGGTTGGGCCATTTCTTTCGTCTGTTTCCTTGCGCTACCTCGCAAACGCGGGAGACAGCGACAAAGCAAAAAAGAAAGAAAAGATATATATATATATATATATATATATATATATATATATATATATATATATATATATATATATATATATATATATATGGGAGCGGGAGGCTGGAAATCCTGCCCTCTCGTTTTTTTTTAATTTTCCAAAAGAAGGAACAGAGGGGGGCCAGGTGAGGATATTCAACAAAGGCCCAGTCCTCTGTTCTTAACGCTACCTCGCTAACGCGGGAAATGGTGAATAGTTTAAATATATATATATATATATATATATATATATATATATATATATATATATATATATATATATATATATATATATATATATTATCCCTGGGGATAGGGGAGAAAGAATACTTCCCACGTATTCCCGGCGTTTCGTAGAAGGCGACTAAATGGGAGAGGGAGCGGGGGGCTGGAAATCCTCCCCTCTCGTTTTTTATTTTCCTAAAGAAGGAATAGAAGAGGGGCCAAGTGAGGATAGTCCCTCCTTCTAAGGCTCACTCCTCTGTTTTTAACGCTACCTCGCTGACGTGGGAAATGGCGAATAGTATAATATATATATATTTTTTTTTTTTTCAAACTATTCGCCATTTCCCGCGTTAGCGAGGTAGCGTTAAGAACAGAGAACTGGGCCATTGAGGGAATATCCTCATCTGGCCCCCTTCTCTGTTCCTTCTTTTGGAAAATAAAAAAAAAAAATTGAGTGGGGAGGATTTCCAGCCCCCCGCTCCCTATAATATATATATATATATATATATATATATATATATATATATATATATATATATATATATATATATATTATTTTTTTTTTTAATTTTCTAAGAGAAGGAACAGAGAAAGGGGCCAAGTAAGGATATTCTCTCTGAGGCTGTCCTCTGTTCTTGGCGCTACCTCGCTGACGCGGGAAATAGCAAATATATATACATTCGTAAAATATGGTCAGAAAAGGTTTTAGATGATTCCATTAACTACCCTGTGTATGTACCTGCCGTACAGGTGTCAATGGTCGTTTGTTTGGCGCGGTCAACCAGAGCGGGCTGGCCCCCTTCCACACCCCCCAGCTGAACACCTACGTTTGGACACATCTGTGTCTGGCCCTCACCCACACCAGCACAGCCTTGTACCTTAACCACTCCAGGTTCGAGATGGACCTTGGGGAGACCTGGCCCTATGAACTGGCTGAGGATGAGCGTGAGGAGGTCACTGTACAGGTGGGAGCGGACATGAACGCCTTCTCTGGTCGAGTGGCAGAGTTGAAGATCTTCAGTAGAGAGTTAAATGGTTCTCAGATGGTCGAACTGGCGTCCTGCAGCTCGAACACGGTAGACCACTTGTCTAGCTACAATTTATCACTGGCGGGCGGAGTAGACAGTGAATGGAAGCAGGTGGACCACATGTGCCAACCACAAGTATGGGAGTTTCTGGCGCTGTTTGAGGTGCACCTGAACCAGAGCAGTTCAAGGGCATTTTGCCAATCCCTGGATGGTCGATTGATCAATAGGAATGACGGTATGTCCAGTGTCAGCCGTGAGATATTGGACTGCAGAGATGTGGATGATGATATTCGTGTAGTGTGGATGGACGATGTGGTCAACGATGCGTTTGGCGAAGTTCTCTACCTGGCCAAGAGGTCTAAGGGGAACGTGTACTTAAAACTGACCCAGAACACGTCAGTCGTGCATCCCATGGTGGCCTGCGTCGTCCCAGCGGGGAAGAAGATGTACCTGAAAGGGATGACGTGCAGGAGTTCTACATGTATCCTCGGAAGGACCAGTTAATCCTGCAGTCAGACGATGGTGATGTTATTTTAAAGAGCAGTTGCCCGTCTTCACTGGGGGAATGTCTGATCCACCAACACATGGGTGAAAGCGTCGGGTATTCGGTGATCCACGAAGGCCATGTAATACTGGGACGAAAACTTTGGAGGGAGTTTGAAGAGGGAACGGAGTACATGGCCACACTATCCACTTGTGCAGACGACAGTTTCACCTGTAATGATAGCCGCTGTATTGAGCTCTCCAGCAGGTGTGATGGCCAACCGCAATGTTTCGATGGCTCTGACGAAGGCAACAGCTGCTTCCCTATGGAGGCCCATGCGAGCTACCGACCAATGGAATGCCCTACACTCCACCCTCAGGTCACCTTACACGTCCACCTTCATGGCGTCAGCGACATCGCCCTGGAGAAGAACGAGTTTACCGCCACCCTCTCCATCGGCGTATCGTGGACGGACCATCGCCTCGCGTTCTCCAACCTCAACAATTACACTCGCAAGATCCAAGTGGGCGAGTTCCGCCCGCTGTGGACTCCCGAGTTGCTGTTTACCAACGCCCGGTACGAGGACAACCTCCACATCCAGACCAAGACTGGGGTCTTGGAGGAATACACCGTTCGTGCCGTGAATCCAGGCCGACCGGATGTAAGGCAGAGTTACGAAGGTATGGCGCCAGGTTTGAATTACAACCGCCCACTACCCCTTTTCTCTGCCCACTTCCCCTTCTCTGCCCTCTACCCCCTTCTCTACCCACTACCCCTTCTCTGCCCACTACCCCTTCTCTTTATATTGCAGTTGTTTCTGTCTGTTGTTGCAGTCGCTTCCTCCATCTGTCTCAAGGGTAAAATGCTTTACTATATTCTGCCTCTTTATCTTTTTCTCTAAAAGCTTCTGAAGGGAACTGTATTATATTGTTTTTTTTTTTTAGTCTGTACCAGCTTATGTGTCATCTACTTTCCCCCATGGCTATATCTCTGTGCAAATATATATTTTGAATCATTAGCTCCTGCCTCGCTCACACATTTCTTTTTTAACGTGTTTCCTTCTTCCTCCTTTCTCATCTTTCTTTATTTTTTTCCTTTGTTCTGTATCAAATGATGGCTGACTGTTGTCCTGCCACACCGTATCTTTATTTTTGCTTTTTAATATCCTTTACTGAACCTCTCATTTTGTAAGTTTCCCTCTCTGTCCTATTACTTTTGTTCACATTTTGAGTTTTATTCAAATCCAATGCTGCATGTAAAGGAACAATTAGCATGGGAATAACCCAGTGAATATTTTTGATTACGTATTAAAATCGTATTAAAATCTCATTATATTAAGAGTTTTATTAATGGCAAAGCGTACTTTATTTTCTTGCAGTACGTTCGTACAGTGGGTCAGAAGTTCGTAACACCAGAAGAATCCAATACCTCTTCACCTTCTCGTGTGAGTACGACCTCTTCGCCTTCCCCTTCGATATACAAGAATGTGACATGATTCTTCAGCTGGTTAGGTCTCCTGGCTGTGAACCACAGTGGGACGTCCAGAACAACGGCATTCACACTACAGGAACGGAGTCTACAGTGTCCATGTACGACATCTCTCGCTTACGTTACTCCTACAACGCCTCTAAACCTCACACCGTCCGCTTCAAGTTGCTCTTCTACAGGAGGTACGAGGCGTACCTCCTGACCACCTTCGGGCCTTGCGTCATCCTCTACATGCTCTCGAAGTTGACCCTCACTCGATTTCAGATCGCTGGCTTCACCGACAGGATCACAGTGTCTTTATCTCTGCTCATTGTCATCGCCTCCCTGTTCTCCCAGGTGTCTTCGACTCTCCCAACATCCCCAGCGCCCAAATTTGTGGACTGGTTTTTCTTCTATTGTATCTGCCGAGTTAGCTTCGTCTTCTTCCTCCACACCATTATTGATGAGAGGAGGCGATTGCTAGAGGAAAATAAGCCTGTCAACATCCCGTCAACAAACGCTGGTGATAAGTTAGCTTGGGAAGCCAAGCCTAGCCACTACTACTGTAGGTGGTGGACTAGGCTCAACGAACCAGGGTTCGTCAAACATGTCGGTATAATCACCATCACCATTTGTGATGTTGTGAGTCTCTGTCTCTTCACCGTGTGGATTATCTTGGACCAAAATGATAAGACGAGACGCTTCCATCGTCTTAATATTACCCAAGGGCATTAGTTTTATATAAAGGCCTTCCTTCTGTGTTTTAAAGAATTCGTGTGAAAATGATGTCTGTCTGTCTGTTTGATTTGTTTGTGTGTAAAGATTCGCCAAAAAAATTAGTTTGGTGAGGATTCTTGTCAACAAAAGCCCCTTTTTGGGTGTGCCATTAATGGCACGGGTTGGATATCTGTGCTCAGAGTGCCATTAATGGCACAGGTCGAAGATCTGTGCTCAGAGTACCATTAATGGCACAGGTCGGATATCTGTGCTCAGAGTGCCATTAATGGCAAAAGTCGGATATCTGTGCTCAGAGTACCATTAGTGGCACAGGTCGGATATCTGTGCTCAGAGTGCCATTAATGGCAAAGGTCGGATATCTGTGCTCAGAGTGCCATTAATGGCAAAGGTCGGATATCTGTGCTCAGAGTACCATTAGTGGCACAGGTCGGATATCTGTGCTCAGAGTGCCATTAGTGGCACAGGTCGGATATCTGTGCTCAGAGTGCCATTAATGGCAAAGGTCGGATATCTGTGTTCAGAGTGCCATTAATGGCATTAATGCCATTATTGAAATTTCTCTGTGTTGTTATCAGTTAATGAGCCAACAACCTCTTAAACAATAAAGATGAGAACACTTAGGAATAATTTCGATATATGAATACTGATAATACTTAATTAGTTAACTCTAAACAAGAGATATTGTATTGCAACATTGCTTACAGCAACATCCTGAGTATGAAGATACACGACCTTAATACAATAGGATGCCCTTTTTAACCTGACCTTTTAATGTGTTAAAGGCCATACTCTAAATACATATCAATGTGTAGATGTGAATCCTTAGTTTCCCTCAGTAAAAAAAAGTAATAAATCTATTTTAGAGAAGAGAATACTTATCATATAGTATATAGCGAGTAGCCCAGAAGAGAAATATATTGTGATTAACTCTTTGATGATGAGGGAGCGTGTGGAAGAAGCTTATTTGAATGGCGATTTAGAACGTCTCATTGGTCTTAATATTGTAGAATTCAATAACATTATGGCGGAAATGATATAAATGAAACTTGAGAGGCTGATGAAGTCTAAGGGATGAATCTAGACATAGGAAGTAGATTTCTTGGTATAAGATGAAAATGCGAGGCATTTAAATACAGTCATTTAACGAATCAAAATGGTGGATAGAGACAGTCTAAATAGAAGTATGAAGGAAAAACAACAATAGTGAAGATGTTGATGATACAGAACACTGGCCTAGTAAAATAAAAACCTTTTACGAGTGGAATGTGGGTTACATTGCCCCTCCAAACTATTTCATATCCCTCGATGAGAACATAAAATGTTTAAATGCTATCAGAGACCACGTTGGCATCAGAAAAGTAGGTCATTTTTAAAACAAATGGCTTGCAGTTCGCAACCACCTGCTGACCATGGACGCATTGCTATAAATTGGCCGGTGGCGGTGCCTTAACAAGTATGGCCGTCTTTCGTGTGGGACTAAGACCAAGTTGGGTTTAGACTCCGGATTCAAATTAGAATAAAATTACCTTATCCTCTAATCTAAATCACCCAAAATATTTAGAGTGATAAATTAGTAAAGAAGACATTAAATACTAAATACCTGAGATGAGAAAGGGGATAAGATAAGTGAGATAGAGAAATAAATGAGTAAATTGGAAATAAATTTAGAATCCGGATGTCTGATCCGAACGCGACCATGGCATCTTCCTCTGCCTCTGTTTACACCGTGACGCGTTAGGCAGTTTATTGTTTGCTTCATTTGTTGGAGACAGTTTGTATGAATTGAGGTACAATTAAGGTATTACAGAGAGGAGATCTATCACTGTAGGAGTCCACACTCCACACTGGAGGCTAGTGGTTGTAGGGGAGAGTTTCTGTTGGCCATTTGTGTCTTGTAGGCTACGAGGAGGAGCGAGGAGGAACATAGGAATGAAACATGTCTAAATGGAGGAAATAATGAGGGAAGTCCCTGATTGTGGGGTTGAAAGTCATCATTTCGTGGAGGATATCATGTCCAATCTTTTCAATGGGAGTTCTGTCTGTGTAGGGATGTCTCATAACACTTGATCACGTAATCTTTTCGTCACTGGCCCCCATTGCTGAGGTACGAGTCCCTTATCTTCAATTTATGGACAGATAAAAGATAAAACCAGAAATAAATGGCACATAACCTTAGTTAAATATGGGTTAAAATGGGTTAAGTTTGAAGGTTAGAAAAGAATTTGGGTGACAGGATTTGTAAATATTGTCCAAGGGGGGGGGGGGGGTGACTGCTTTGCAGCGGTACTGAAATAAAAACATGTATTAAAAGGTGATGTTTAGACCAGGTTGTGGGTGGATGTAATGGAGGGGAGATCGATGATGCAAGAGAGGAGGTGGTGATGAAAACCATATACGGACAGGACACATGACACCCCCCTAAAAAGTGGGCTGGGTATTGGAGCTGAGGGAAAACGTAGGGTAAAGCTACAGGATTAAATGGACTATATTTTAAATGCACGTAATCTAATTCACTAAAAGGATAAATCTTACTTCTTAGATTGTAAGTGTAAATATTTAGAAACATTTAAGGATAATAGATGATGTCTACTGTAATTTATTTGCTTAGCTATACAGGAAAGCTTGAATAATATGTGACTTCTGTCATGCTTTTAAAATGTTTAGAGAGTATAGTAAGAGTTTTGAGGCGTGATATTTGGAGTATGACATTTCATTGTGATACCAAATAAGGGTGTAGCAGAGGATTACGAGAACAAGGGCGAAAACAGTTGTAGGCAAAACAGTTATAGGAAATTCAGTAAAACTATGATGATCTCATTCAACCTCCATAGTTGCTAAGAATTCCTTAATTCTAAATATTCTAATGAAAATATATTTGTTACTCGTGACTGAGCACTGTAACAAATGCTGATGAATGTCAGCAAACTTAATCTTTACACTTTTGTTGCATGACTTGTAGTGTATAGGAAAAGTACCAGTTACGGTATTCTTTTTTTTTTTCTAATTTACATATGATATGTTCCGTGGGTGGTTAAATAGCCCCTTGAGTATGCAGTCAAGGAGGTATATATGAAACGGCAGGACAAGATCTTCAGAGGATGGTTGAACTTTGGATCAATTTATGTCTCATAGGCAAGATAAAGTAGGATTTGCTCATTTTCACTGTTATGAATTGAGGAATTTATGGTTAGTTTTATGAATTCCAGGTTTATTTCAGACATTCCTTTCGTTTGTTCATGAATGGTGTGCTGATTTATTTAAGAGGGACGCCTTTAGTGAGGCTGTATCACTGAGAGTACAGTCTCATTAAAGAACTTTTCACTTCGATGGATTACATTATTTCCCTTGCACTGGAAGTAGCTCAACTGTGGGCTGAAGGAGCCTCTATGAAGGAGATTCTGGACGCACCAGGTCCCTCTCATATGGAAGGGGTCCTAGGACAACAATAGATAAACGTATAATGAGAAATAATCAGCTGACATAATAATATGTTTGAGATCTACTGCATATCTGATATTTTTTTTCTTTTGCAGGTGGCAAAGTAGATCCTTGGTGAATAGTAGAGGACACTAGAAGTAAGAACATACGTCTGTAAACACAGTGTTTATGAGGACATCAAATTATTGCACAGAATACAGCCCATTTCTTCAAGGCACCATAGCCTTCTCTTGAGACTACACCCACTGTGCAAGTAAAGAACAATGTGACACCTAAAGTGTCATCACAAGCACACCTGTTGTGGAAATGATTAGTGAAATCCCTTAATGTCGACAAAGAATACACCTATTGGTTAAGGTAAGGAAGGTGGAACACCTGAGGTGCCATCTTAAAGTACATCAGCTGCGCAAGTGAAGACCAATAAGATTCCTAAAATGTCGTCACAGAGCACTCCAACTAACGAAGTGAAGATCGGTGAAAAGCCCAATATGCCATCACAGAATATTCCTGCTGGGCAAGGAAAGGATGGTAGAACAACAGAAGTGCTGTCTCAGAGCACGTCAGGTGTGCAAGTGAAGACTGATAAGACCTCTGCAGTGTCATCACAGAGCACACTTGCTGGAGAAGTGAAAATCAATGAAAAACCTGTGTCATCACAGAATGAAAAGCCTAATGTGTCATCACAGAATGGAAAGCCTAATGTGTCATCACAGCTTGAAAAGCCTAACGTGTCATCACAGAATGAAAAGCCTAACGTGTCGTCACAGAATGAAAAGCCTAACGTGTCATCACAGAATGAAAAGCCCAACTTGTCATCACAGAATGAAAAGCCTAACGTGTCATCACAGAATGAAAAGCCTGAAGTGTCATCACAGAATGAAAAGCCTAATGTGTCATCACAGAATGAAAAGCCTAATGTGTCATCACAGAATGAAAAGCCTAACGTGTCATCACAGAATGAAAAGCCTAATGTGTCATCACAGAATGAAAAGCCTAACGTGTCATCACAGAATGAAAAGCCTGAAGTGTCATCACAGAATGAAAAGCCTAATGTGTCATCACAGAATGAAAAGCCTAATGTGTCGTCACAGAATGAAAAGCCTAACGTGTCATCACAGAATGAAAAGCCTAATGTGTCATCACAGAATGAAAAGCCTAACGTGTCATCACAGAATGAAAAGCCTAACGTTTCGTCACAGAATGAAAAGCCTAACGTGTCATCACAGAATGAAAAGCCTGACGTGTCGTCTCAGAATGAAAAGCCTAAAATTTCATCACTGAATGAAAAGCCTAACGAGTCATCACAAAATGAAAAGCCTGAAGTGTCATCACAGAATGAAAAGCCTAAAGTGTCATCACAAAATGAAAAGCCTGAAGTGTCATCACAGAATGTGTCTGTTGTGCAAGGAAAAGTTGGTGAAACACCTGGAGTGCCATCTCAGGGCACATCACCAGTGCAAGTGAAGACTGATAAGACAAATGTGGAGAAGAGCAATGAGGTTACTAAAGAACCATCTCAAAGTGCACCTGTCGTGAACATGAAAACTGGTGAGCAGCCTAAAGATCAGTCGCAGAGTGTGCCTATTGTGAAAGACCAAGTTGTGGAGGCCCCAAAAACTAATTTGAATAGTGAACCTGTCATGCAAGTGAAAACTACTAATAATCCTAATGATTCAATGAAAGTACCTCCCAAGAGCGGCCTAGTTACAGGAGGGAAGCCACCTGAAGTGAAGGTAACCTTTAACTGTTCTTTAGTTAATACTCTCTTGCTTTTGTTTGAATTAATTGGTAATTCTTGATAATGCTGTTTATCCAGATAACATTAAACTGTGTTTATGTGCATCATGTTTGACAGTTTATATGCATGCATTATTAGGGTCTATTGGAAAATAATTCACCATCTCACATATTCACTGAGGCCTTGAAATGTACTCGTAATTCATGAATGATACGATACTAGTACACCAGATAGTATCAGAAGCCTAGTTATGATTTGACATAGTATCAGAAGCCTAGTATATGATTTGAATTCATTCACGCCAATTTAAACGTTCCTTCCCCTCTTTGTAGAATAACGTTTAATTATTAATGTAAGGCATACAGTAAAACTGAAACCAATTATACCTTTTAAATGACAAAAGAAAGATGATAGATTGAACTTCAGAGATTAGCAAGGCTGAGCTTTCTCCAGCATCATTAGTGGACATGTGACTGATTGCAATTCTTGTCTTCAATGTTAGAAAGATCTGTTTTATGAAAAGATAGGGAGTACATCACTTCATTGTTTTTACTATGTTTTTGCTGATAGTACCATGTAATGCTTTGGGGAGATCATATTTTTTTTGATGTCTTTCATGCTTAGATGATGAACGAATATCATGATAATCTATCTATCTATATCTCTGATTCCTGTTCCAATTGGAACTCGCTCAAAGGGGTGGCCACAGCAGCAGCGTCTCCATCATATAAGAACTCCGGTGCCGCTTCTTAATCTTTATTGTCTCGCCCTTAACAGGCCACTGGTAGAGGGCACGTCTAGTGCAGTGTTTTTAGAGGCTTCTACCATTAGTTCCACATGACTGTTCTATCTAATGCTCCTATCTTTTACTACTCTTTCTGTCTAATACTCCTGCCTATATGTTCGTACCTACTTCTATCTTCTGCTCCTACCATTTTACCAAAAGGCGGGGCTAGCACATAGTGCACATTGCAGGAAGATCTAGAGTCACCAAGAATGAGCTACGTGAGTTCTGTGTTTTCAAGTGTTACATATGACAAGGAGAGATTGTATGTTTGTGGAGAAAATGCAAGCAGTCCTAATGTTAGTGACGCGGAAAGAAAAGAGGGCTACCTGGGTCAGAGGAGTGCAACCTGACAGCCACTGAATTGCTGGCTTGTTAAGCAGATGTCGCTAAGCCTAATGATACCCAGGTTGGTAGGACTGGTGATATACCTCCCCGGTCACTGGCTGCCTACCAACTACTACTTGGCCTTTCTCCATATGTTCTCTGGCACTACGTCGCTGATGCAGGGGTTGGTAATGCTCTAAGACATGAAAAGGAGTGGTGCTTTCCCATACAATAGTATGCCATGAGGTTATCATTGTCAAAGGACATGATTTGAAGGATTTTGGGGGCACACTCATGAATTCATAACAGATTTGTGATATGATTTGTTAAGCAGGGTTTTCATCATTGTTTTCTCATTGTCATGTATTTTTCTTGTCCAATAGATTTGATGGAATCATTTGTGAAATAACAATGAAAGCAAAGTTTCACAGGATTTGAAAGAGGAGGTAGAAGAGTCATGGCAGTTTTGTTTGCAAGCAGACCTTAGTGCTGGTGTTCATTGTGTTTGAGATTGTGTCAGCCTTGCATGCAGGTCGTCTTTTATTGATTTTTTCTGGGAAAAATGACTTTGATAAATCTGTTTTACTTTGTCTGGTAGGCACTTCAAACTTTAAGGGTATGAACATTGAGTTTTTCTTTCTGTGAACTTAAAGATCAAGAGACATATGCGCATGGTTCCAAGATGTACTGTTATATATTTTTTTATACATCAAAAGCTCTCATCATGGACAGGAGCCATCTTTGAGGCCATGGATCTTAAATGACGTAGAAAAAGGGCTAAAAAGATCACATCAATCAGCCTACTGTGTACATATAGACATGTTTCTATGTTGTTTTCTATTTTTAGGGCATGGAAATTCTTTTAGAAATGCAGGAAACATCTTACTGCACTTGATATAATTGGACCCCCTATAAACATGTACCATCCATCCACCTATATTGTTAGTATTTGATGTCATATGTCATAATCAATGGCATTTCATATATTGTAATCCAAAGAATAGAGAAATGAAGTATATTAGCCATACTTGTAGAATTAGAATAGTCAGAATTTTTGTTACTTTATTGACAGACGAATACAAGTGCTCCAGTAGGGAGAGCCAACCCAGGGAAAAAGAAACGTAAAAGGAATCGCCGATCTGCTGCAAAGAAAGCTCTGGTTAGTATTTTGATTCAGTTGTGGTGTTACATTGAAATTGTTTATTGTGATAATGAAAACTGTTGATACTGAAGTAAATACAGTGCAGCTTCTGAGTCAGCCAAATGTATTTATATGTATTTATATGGAAGTAGACTCGAAGGTATTATTTGCAGGACGAGTAAAGTACAATAATTATCCTAACTTACCAAAATTTCATTTGCTGATACTACTCCATAGGGGAATTTATGTACAGTTTCAGCACGTTCAGAATACTTGTAAAGTAAATGAGTATGTAGGTCTTTATCATCAGTTAATTACATATTCAGTAGGGTCAAGCAGTGTTATTGATACAAAAACTAACACTGCTCTTACTTTTTAACTGAATTATATTGTTGCTTATAGGATTTTAGGTATGTTGGTAAAGAATGTGATAGTTTTTGATATGGTGCAGGTATAACATGACAGAATTACAAGACAAGAACATTACAAGCTGGAATGAAGAGGTGAACAGTGGCATTAATCCTCTTGAGGACAGCGGTTTGATATGTTAAGTAATATGGCTAGACCTGCATCATTCACAGGTGTGGGGTTGGTCTACATCGAAAATACATTTAGAAGAAATTGTATGCAGCACTGTATTGAGTATGGAAAGTGTGCACAAAACTGTGATGGACCCTCATGCTCACGTTCAACACAAGGTTATTTCGTACATTTTCTTTGACAATGCATTAACAGTTTTCCTGCTTCATGATTTTATTTTGCTGTATCTGCCTTTATTTGCGGTAATAGATTTATGCCAAAATATACAATGGTATGTATTTCATCGGTGATGTACAAGAAAATTTGCTTAGTGCTGTATGCACAATCTTCAGTAGCTGTGTCAGTCATTTTCCACCTTACAAATGTAGAAATTTTAGAGATGCAGTTACATTTTTAGCTTTCACAAGTTCACCCTTCAAACTCATGAAACAACCATTAGGCCATTAGTGCCTCTACTCGAGTCACATTAAGCTTATGGTTCAAACATCATGTGATCATCTGATGAAATTATTTAGACTGGGTTGTATTTATGAGGATGATAATGACATGAAGGAAACAGAAGATAATCATCTAAATTTAGAAAGTGGCGTGAAGTGCTAAGGATGTGTTGAGAAAACAGAAGTGTGTTGTCTAAAGCTGTACTGATGTAAAAAGCTAGCATCCTTTAACCTATTTTTCACTACTGGGTAGCAGCCTCCAAAGCAAGAAGGGTTAGTGCAGTCTAATTCGTTTACATGACAGAATGGCTACTCTCATGCCCACATTGCTGATAATGCTGGTTAACTAAATGCATTTTTAGGGCTAAATCCTTGTATTTCATTGATATGCTGGATTAATCACAACTGGTTAAGATTAGCATGAAATGTCAATTTTCCATATTCAAGACCAAATTAACCTTACTTTTTCCTGAGATTGTCACCCCAAAAGAAAGTGGGAAAGGGTGTCAAGGAAGAGTAGACCCAGTCTTTGCTTTATATGGAATCACTACATGTAATTTCACCATTCTTTGAGAAACCCTCTTTTACCAGTACCTTTTTTACGTGGTCAAAATATGCTACTATATGGGGTGTGCGGTAGAAAGTGTGCCAAAACTCCCATTTTTCTCTATGTTTATTGGTTTGCCATATGCGATTACTCTTATTTGCAAGGTTTTTGCAGAACGTAACCCCCACATAAAGTGAGGGATGGTTGTAGTTAGATTTATACAAGATGTGTATATTGGTGAAAATTGAAGGCTAATGCAGGATGAAAGGAAAGTTTTATGTTAGGGGTGACTGTTAACTCTTATACAGACAAAGGCAGTATAAGAAATTTGCTAATACGGTTTTGCATAGGCCTCCTTAAGTAGAGAGATTATGAAAGATGAGTCTGACAGATATTTTCATGAATGATGCACAAAATATATTTTGCATGAATGTTATGTTTTTGAAGATTTTTCTGAATACTGTTGTTATTCCAGTCCTGATAAATTTCCATGTTTTTTTTTGTATTTCAGGGTGTTGGGTTAATTAAGAACAACAACTCAGCTAATACCATCAGTAATGTAACCAGCACCACTCTTGCTCCCAAAACTATTATCTCTTCCCCTACCAGCAACCCCATCAGCAACATCAAAACCACCACCAGCAACACCCAAACCAACACCAACGATGCTAAGACAGCCACTACCAACGTCAGTGCCACTGCTAACACCTCCAGTGCCACTATCCCAGCCACTGCCACTACCATCAGCACAAAGACTAATACTACCATTGCTTCTCAAACAAGTGCTGTAAAAAACTCACCCAACCCCAGTACTAAGCCTATCGCCAATATCACTAGCACTACTACTCCTGCAAGTATGACACAAAACATACCCAGAAGTAACAAGAAAAATAAGAAGAAAAAGAGAAAAACTAGCACTGAAAGACAGAATCTTCAACCTTTGCAGAATGTGCCAGTTATAAAAAGCATACCCAATACTCCCAAAGAAGTTGTAAATGCTGAAAATAAAAAGGAGACAGCGCCGGCCAGTGTTGTGAGCAGCACTCTGAAAAGGAAAAGGGAGGGTTCTTTGAGTGGTGATGTTGTGAAAAAAAAGAGAAAGAGAAAGCGAAATAAAAAGAAAAGTGACCAGCAATCGGGAAATGATTTAGCAAAAAAAACTGTTGAAAATGCCCAGGTTGGGAAATCTGGGACTGAAAAGAAAGATGAAGTTACAAGCAATAATAACCAGGTGAAGAAAGATGTACGTGGACGGAAAGTTGGAGAACAGAAGCCCATGAATCGAGGTGGTGGAAGTAGAGGTGCTGGCAGGGGTAACCGAAGTTCTAGCTGGGGTTCTCGTGACTTTCAAGGTCGTGTTAGAGATGGGAAAGGCAGAGGTTCAATGAGAAACTTTAGAGAACGGAGCTCCTACGGCAGTCCACAAGGGGTATCAAGCATCAAAACAAGTGGCAGGGGATTCTTCCCTGATCGGTACGTTTGTTTTGTATCGCTATTTTTCTGGTATTCAAATATATTGTGTCAGCTAGAAATCATTTTGAATAGTTTAAGGCTCTCACATGAAAATATCCTCACCTAACCAAAATTCTTTGTAGGTTTTTAAAATTTTCAGTTGAAAGCCCTTGGAAAAATCTTTGGCTTATTGCATGATATTCATACTGAATGCTAATCATATCAGTTTCCGCCACTTCTGTAGTGAGTATCTTCCAGATGTTGACCTTTCATCGGTTTCTGTCTTCCCAGTTTCTTTGGTGAAATTAACAGGGTTTACAAACAGATTCATGTTTTCCTTAATATATGTTTCACTTACTATTAGTTTAATAATATATAATTAATATATGTTTCACTTACTATTAGTTTCTTTTCAGGTGCAACCCCATAATAGTTTTCCTACACCAGTTTTAGTAGCCCTACTGTTATTCGGGGATACTGTTTCCTTGACTGAGAATCAGTGGGTTGTGTACACCCCACATTCAGACCAATTTGCTCTGTGGCTATGTGTCCTCAGGTAGCTGTGAGGCTCAGCAAATTTGTTTTCAGCATTTCTGAAGCTTTTATTTTGGATCTTAACAGTGTAAACCAAGTATGCACCAGTTGCTCAACTTATCTTATACTTCACTGTAGGTAGACAAGTGCTATCTGGTAATTTCCATACCTGGTAGATAGTGCCCTAGGCGGAGTGTATACCATCGTTGATGGGCTTCAGCAATAATGGCAGATATATTTTTACGTTGTCTGCTAATCCTCAGTTACTGATATTTGATCAGTTGTAGTGTTTTTGGTGCCATTATACTAATATTTGTTGATATTTCTTGCACATATTGTTTTTTTCCAGCATGAAACCTGGTTAGGAATTTTGATCTCATGCTTTTGGCTTACTTTGTCGTGGTTTATAGGATGTTTCCCATATCAAAATAAGTTTTCTGATCCTATTAACATATAAAAGAAATGTAATATGCATTCCTCTCAAGTTGAGGAAAGTGACCTCTAATGCAGTAAGTTCAGCTACCCAATTACGTTAACAACCTCTTTGATGGTTACTGTTCTTTGATCATCTCCCATTTGCAGCTTTTGAAAAGCATATGAGATGGCTATCAGATCATTATCCCTCCTCACTGTCGTACGCATTTTCCAGTTGCCCTCTTATGCACCTCCACCATTACTCAGATCAACCACCCACCACAACCACTCAAACTATCTCCACCATTGCCCTGTCACCACCACCACATTCTACTATACTATACTATGTTATCCTGTTTCCTTTTGTATAGCTTAGGAATGTGGGAATATGTTATAGACTTTCAGCATATAACCTTGCTATAGACCATCAGGTCTTCTGTTATCCTGGATACAACTAGCATTATCTTTATTACTGTCATCCCTCCCTTTTTCCCTCCCAAAGTTATGTAGCTCTTGAAAACTAAGTAATTAATAACTCATAGTCCTTCATGGACAATTCACATCCAGACATTGCAATATCTCCATTAGATTTTGAAAAGGTGTTGAAAAAAAAATGCAGCTACTCTCTGCAATATCTCCATTAGATTTTGAAAAGGTGTTGAAAAAAAAAATGCAGCTACTCTGCAGTAGCACCTGTAGCCTTCAAAGTGGTCCTCATAAGAAGGGCAAAAGTCACTTTCATAAGCTTTTATCATTTGGAGAGAAAAATAAAACTGGATACTGGTGGCATATAAGATAGTTTAAAAGCCTTATGGACCTGTAACCTGCCCAACTGTGTAAAAGCAAAGCAGCATCAAAAAGCTCAGTATCACATATCCATATATTTAAAAGGGTACATGAATACAAGATGAATGAATTCTTAGAAAAGGAATGACAGACAAATGTCTAATTCACACCATGTGAAAAGTAAAGGTGACCTTACATCATTATGGGAAAGAGTTAAAACCAGACTGGCTCGTACCTCTGGAGGTCCAGAACTTATAGGTTTTTTCTATTTGCATTTGGAACCTGTAGGATATGCAGGAATGAAAACTGCATCATGAAAGAACACTGTGATTAATTGGGTATCCTAAACCCTCACATCAAGATGATTACAAGACATCTGACTCTGATTATGTTAAAGAATTCCTTAGATGAGATGGATGAATTGATATGGAGGATATTTTGTTGTATATACCGATGTGGAAAGAGTTATTTTCTCTTTTGCTGTATTATTAGAGCTAGAAACAAGTTAAAGCATTGATATTATACCATGAGGAAATAACAGATATCAAGATAAATTTTTTTGATAGATGTTATCGTATGAATCAGATACTTTCTAGTATTGTCAGAACAGAAACAGTTACAAAGATGTAGTAGTTTTGGATGGATGTGATAGTATAAATATATTTTTTGTGTGATGATATGAGTTGAAAGTCTGGGCTAGTTTAGAAAAGGTGGATGGCAATATATTGGAAATATTCTCAAAATGACTTCATTTGAGTAGATAGGGTAGTGACAAAGGAGGGGAGTGTATACGCAGAATTAATTGATCCTTTGAAGGTAAGACAAAAGTTAGTCAGTTATGATTGGGGAATATCAGAGGAGTCATTAATATGCAAGGAGTGCTGAAAAAATGCTAGTAAAAGGTTCTCTTTTGAGAGTACTGAAGATGTTTGGAATATGCTGCTACATTTAGTGACTGGTTGGAAGTAGAAAATACATTTAGTGACTGGTTGGAAGTAGAAAATATTATAAGATATTTATGAAACTCTATTACTTCTTGATTTATACAATAATGGAGTGGTGAAGAAGGTTATGGCCAGCAGTGAAAGCATTAGCATATAATTTAAAGCTGCTTGAAAGGAACAGGAGTTTGGAATTTTCTCTGTGAAGGTGATACAGCACTAATTAACTTATAGAGAGAATTACGAGATCTAATGGGAAAAATCTGAAAGTGTCTCAGGGGAGAGAAACTAAAAGTACGATTAGAGTATGAAATGTCATTCGGCCTGTAAATTTTCAGTCCGCCAAAGAAACAAGTACAGGGGAAGTCTTACATGATGCTTGTATTGTGGTGTAAGTCATTTTCCCTCTTTCCCAATGCAATGAGCACTATGCACAAGCCTTGGTTCTTGGCAAAGTCTCTTTTTAGGCACTTCTAGGTAGGTATATTTTAGGCTGTCTTCCTTTTATATTGTTTACCGAAGATAGTTGTGGAAGAATTAGAATTTGTTAGTCCTCTTCAAAATACTGAAATTTCCATGTTGAAAAGATGCAGAAGTAATTTTGTATTGGAAGGAAAGAGGAAATACAGATCAGTTGGCCAATTAGTGTAAAATAGAGCAAGTATTTGAACATAAAGTAATGTGAATCAGGGTTTAGGAATATCGTAGGTCAAAAAGATGAATAAGGTTGAATAATGAAAGTTAGGGAGTGTATTGGATTTGACACATATGAGTGAATGTAGATATTTGAAATTAGTTTGTAGAGTATTTTGCATTATGTGTGTATTGTTGAAGAAGAAATTCTCCTGAGGATAGATTCAAGAAGTAGTTTTGGTTTAGAAAATTATTGTTAAGGTTCATAGCTATTTTATAACATCATCATTTTGAAATTTTGGAGTTTTTTCTTTGGTGATTATATTACCTTAAATTGTAATTCTGAAGATACATTTGATATGTTGTTATATGTTTCTGTCCAACATTTTTCTAACCTCACTTACAACTGAACAGTATATCAGACCATTGTTGAAGTGCTAGAACCTTACCCATTCCAATGTTAGAGATACAAAGCAACATTAAAAGATTATGAAAATTTTGCATATTGATTATTGCTTTCTGCTTGCTTTTTAAGAAAAAGGCAAGAAGATTGAGGACACCCCAGCAGGGCAAATTACAAGGCAGATAAAGTGAAGATAAACATGGAAAGGAAAAACAAGGAAAGGTTAAGAAATAGGGAAGTGCAATAGCAGCTATTGGAAGTGTGATGAGTTTAGAAAAGATATGTGAAAGAACTTCTATGTTTTTCTGCAAGATTTACTGTTGCTGATGAAATTGAACCATCAGGGGAAGAAGAGAGACTTTAAGGAGAAATTTGATCTACTCATACCCCATCTGTTTCCAAAATGTATGGTTTCTTTGAACAAATGTATTACTTTTGTTGACTTAGATATACAAAATGCATTCATGAGCATGAGTTTGTGCACAGTAGTAGAATCTGCTGTACTTTATCATCATACTTCATCTCTTCTTATATGCAGTACATCTTCTAACACAATCTTTAAAAAATGAGTCATATATCTAATGTCTTAGTCAGGCTATAGTATACTGTAAGAATAGTTTCAAGCATCTTAGCTTTTCCCCCTTTTTCGTGTATACTGATTTGCTGGAAATTATCTTTGTACAAATTAACTCTTGATTCAACAGTGAATATTCTTCCCTTTCTTTTTGTGCAGAGATAATGATAGTGTTAACTTCATCCCTGTGTCATTCAGAGGAGGAAGAGGTGGAAGAGGCTTATTACAAAACAGGTATGATATGAGAATTACTCTCCTTGATTGAGGGATCCACTGAGAGACAAGAGATTGCAGATATTGCAGGGGTTCAGAATCCTTTAAACCCTGCACCTTACTGATGGAAATGTGCAGGTATTCTCCACCCATCGACATACTCCTAGTGGGTGGTTGTTGGCTGGTCATTTGTTCGTGGTTCCTCCATTGCCATGGGACATGATGTTATTGCCCTGCTCAAGTTGTCAGCAACAGTTGCTGACATTCCTCAGAATTTGCTGAATTGCCTTGCAGTTAACACATTGCCTTGTTTGCTATCTCTTCCCTCCTGCACATGGATTGATATCCCTTTATTGTTAATGGGATTTCTTATTCTCCTGTACGTTCTTTGTATTTTTGCTGATTACTAAATAGTTTTTTTGCCACTGTACACCCATGTTTAATCAGTCAGGTAGTGAGTGACCCCTGCCCCACTACCTGTGCAGATTTGAGTTGTTTTTCTCTCTATGGGAAGGCTTGGGTGAATAGGCCATAGGAGGGGGAATTACCCAAAGGTAGGGACTAGAAGAGTCTCTTGTTGGGATTGTACTAACTTAAACCTTTGATGATCTATATGTAGGGATGAGTATCAGCTGGCCGCTCTACATTCTGCTTTCTATTGGGACCAGCATGATATGCTCTTGTTGCTCATTCCTGAGGGGAAGGGATTTTTTGTAACATCATGGAACCTTTGTTTACATAAATGATTTGGGCACAGAGAGCAGTTTTTGGATGTGTACCTCACCATCCTAAAGTCATGCTGAGGGGCAAGTTAATGACTCCCATCTCTGTGAACCTGTGCCTTGCCTGTACCACACAAGGGCACAGGGGTCACCCCAGTGGCAGAAAGAGAACACTATCAGGGATAGTGTTTGAAGTTCTCTGTGAGCCTTTTTCTGGGATGATTTTGGTTGTGGTTCTGTATCTTTGTTGTGCTTCTCAAGCTTAATTCAAGATTTTCTTGATATACGGAAGGGGATGTGAAGACAGAGCCCGTAGTTAAAAAGTTTTCAGGCTCAGGTAGTCCACCAATGAAGCACTAACAAAACTTTCATTATTAGTTCTGCCAGATGATGTTTTCATTTTGGTATCTGGTCTGCTATGTCCCGTGGTAAACCATAGTATGTATAATCTTGAGCTCCTAGTGTTCACTGGGGTTCTTGCTTTATTAAGATTATATTCCGTATCTCTCAGTCATTTTGAGGGGATACAAAGTAGGCCCCCATCCCCATTGTCTTTTCTTGAAAAGGCCCTATGCCCCAGCAAGTATGTTATTGATGTACTAGTTAAACTTTTCATTGATGCCCATGTATAGACATTTCATTTGGGCTCTTCTTGGATTACTACCATTAAGTAGAAATTGGTGACCATGACTGCATCTTTATTTTATGGTAGAATTACAGGATTTTGCCCTTTTAATATGATACTCGTAACCCCTTTGGTTGCACATTTGGATGCCACGTGCAGTTCCCAATTGATTTCACTTCCTCAAGACATGGAGATTGTATTTTGACTTTTCATATTTTCTAACATGAAAAGACCATGCTTTTAATCCATCTCTCCTCTTCACCTCATCCCTACCTGTTGTTACTTCCCCATTAGCCCCTTCACTGATGTTTCCATATGTTCTCTTGTTTTTTTACACAATTAACCTCATTCTTTTAATCTTCCTCCATTTTGTCATTATTGACAATTTTTATAAGATTATCCATAACCAGTTTATCAAGGAGTTCCTTTACATGGTCTAGGAAGCCCTCCCCAACATCTTATGAACTGGATTACTGGATCTACAGTCACTTTCATTGTTGTTTAATCTTGCTTAACCTTTTCAATGCACATAGGTTAAGTGAATAAGAAACAACCTCTGGCTTTGCCTTGAGACATTTCATAAAGAAGAGGCTGTCTTTGGCTACCTTCGTCCCAGGTGTAACCATCTCTTCTATGCTATTGTAAGTCCTTTTTGTCATCTGGTTCCAAAAATACTGGGTGTCATTAGAACTGAACACTCATTTAGGACTGTCCCCTGATGTTTCAGTGAAGGCTTTAACCTCATCAAGAAATGATGCTGCATTTGATTGATCAGCCGTGGCCGACTCACTGGTAACCATAGTGTAGTGATACTTTTGTTGCTAAGAAACTTGGTGAACCAGGCCTTAATGGTAATAAACTGCTCTTTGGCCCATTGTTCCCGTTTCAGAATGTGTACTGGAATTTACAGTACCTTACATCTAATCATTGCTTTGCTAAGGTTCCTTTTTCTGTTTCCCATCCTTTGTCCATACATATACCCATCATGTTGTGCATTTTTTCTGTTATGGGCTTATAATTTTGTACATTGATATGGCCAAGAGAGGGAGTGAAATGAATAAAAGAACCTCTGATGTTGTTGAGGTGACAGGTACGACCAAATGGGAGACTTTTTCACCCACTTCCACATGCCTTAGCTGCAGCATTAGTGCACTCCATTGTGTCTTCATTAATGGAACGGATAGGGCTAGGCTGTGAATTAGCAGGAAGCTTGGATGCTATAATGGAAATATGGATGCTTAAGGCACAGTGGACTGTACAAGGATATGGGGTGTGCACCTGACAGTGAACATTGAGTTACTCAGGTAGCTGTACACAATACCTACTGCTAAACTACAGCAGCATAACAGCTGAGCAATGACAGCTTGTCGTACACTGCACTCATTCAGTTTGCAGAACTTTGAAACTTTCTTGCACATTACAATTTTTTTGTTTAAAGGTGGTGCTTGTATATCGTTTTTGAATTTGCTTAGAGTGAACTTGCATATATCATGGACTTCTTGCATACAACAGCTTGCTAAAGTGCGATGTAGGGATGAGTTTTTGTTTCAGTTTGGGATTCTTGGTTTATGGCTTGGTGTAGATGGGAAGGATGTTGTGCTGTCGCAGAGAATTGGGTGCTGAATATGTTGAAGTGAGGCTGTATTAGAAATATCTTTATTTTGCTGTTCAGGTGTTTTTGGTTGCTCAACAACAAATGATTGTTCTGAGTGCCTCGTTTTGTGTGGTTTGTATTTTTATTATATTTCCTTATGACAGGGTGAACGACAAGGCAAGTGAGGTGTAGTTTAGGGTAGTAGGTGAAGTGTTTGTAGAGGATAAAATGGGATTCTTTTCCTCATCCAGAACTGGTGCCAGTAATTGTTCTGATGGCATTTAATTTGTTTAAGGCCTTCATTTTGGTTTCAATGGTTTAGGTAGTAAATAGCAAATGTGATACTCAGTATAGTTGGAGGTCTATTGCGTAGAAGTAGGTAGTTGAGTATTCTGGGATACTGGGGGATGTGAAAGTGGGATGCGATGAAATTGGTGAGATAATTGGTAAATGGGAAGTGCCTGGAGTAAATGAGAATGGAAGCTATCTGTGGATATTTGTGGTAAGAGGGGTTTATTCCTTGTGAACACCTTTTTTAAGCGCAAGATTGTCTGCAGACATACTTGGATGAGGAATGATAAGAAGAGAAGAGCAGAAGGCTTTGATTGACTATGTGGCAATAGATGAAAGATTGAGAAAGGCTGTGCTGGCTGTTAGGGTCATGATAGGATTCTTTGGAGAGACTGACCATTCCTCGGTTCTTGTGGGGATGAGGGTCAGGGAGAAGTGGAGGTATGGTGTAAGGAAGAATGGAGAGGTAAGATTGTTGGCAAGTAAGAGGATGAATCTGGTAAAATACAGGGAAGAATATGAAAGGAAGGTAATTGAAAGCTAAGGAATGCATATCTGAATGAGGTGTTTAAAATGTTTAGAGAAATACTAGTAGTAAAGGTTGTAGAATCAGTATTTGGATACAAAGTAGTGAGATATAGAAGTAAAAAGGGCAGTGCATGGTGGACAGAAGAGAGTAGAAATGCTATGGAAGAGAAGGAAAAGGCACATGGTAGATTGCTCAATAGGAATGTACCAGTGGAAGTTCAGCAAAGGAGGAAGGAAGAATGCAAATTATGTAAATGGAATGTTAAGAAGCTGATAGAGGAAAGCAAAGTAAGAGTAGGTAAAGATTATTGAAGAAAATTAAGTGAAAAGTTTTGGGATAATAAGAAACTATACTTGAATGAGGTGAAAAAGGAAAGAGGTGGATGTAAGAGTGGAAATGGTGATGTGAGAAATAAGGAAGAGGAATTGCTGATTCAAAATGAAGATGGAAAGAGTATTTTGAAGAACTGATGAATGTGGGAGAAGGAGGAGTCAACAGGTGTTACATGCATGGATGTGGAGGAGGGAAGGAAGAGGATACAAGTGTAGGGGCCTATAGAAAAAAGGTAGGAAAGTAGGTGCAGTAATATGGCTGAAGGTAGGAAAAGCACCTTGAGTGGATGGGATTATGACTGAAATGCTGGAGTATGTAGGAGAAAGTGTGATAGAGTGGATGCATCTTATATGTAACTTAGCATGGAAACAAGGTTGTGCCAGGGGATTGGGTAAAAGCTATTATTGTTCCTTTATTCAAAGGAAAAGGTGTGAAGGATGTATGTAGCAATTATAGGGGAACAAGTCTCTTAAGTATATCAGGAATAGTGTATGCAAGAATATTAATTGACAAAGATGGAAGTGACTGAATGCAGAATAAGTGAAGAGCAAGGGGGTTTTAGGAAAGGTAAAGGATGTGTGGATCAGATTTTTGTAATAAAGATGACGGTGGAAAAGTATTTAGGGAAAGGTAAGAAGTTGTATGCAGCTTTCTAGATCTGGGGAAAACCTATAACTGTGGTGTGGAATGCTCTCTGGGATGTGCTAAGGAATAGGGGGACAACTGTTGGATGGTGTAAAAGCCTTCTATAAAGGAGCAAATGCATGGGTAAGAGTGGACGGAGAGTTGAGTGAAAGTTTTGGGATACATATAGGTGTGAGGCAGGGCTGTGTGATGTCACTGTGGCTTTTTAATATATATATGGATGGCGTGATAAGAGAGATGAAAGCAAAACTAGGGAAAAAGGGTGCAGAGATGGACTGTGGTGGTGAGATATGGTGGCTAGTGGCAAGCCTGTTTGTGGACGATACTGATTTGTTTGCGGAGATTGAAGAGGAGTTGCAGAAATTGTGTGTTTTATGATGTGTTTAAGCATAGGATATTGAAGGTAAATGCAAGTGAAAGTAAAGCAGTGGTGTTTAAAAGGAAAGGGAATGAAAGTATGGATTTTGTAAAACCATATAGAGTGAAAGAAGAAAGTACTAAATTGTGCTGTGGATATGATGAGGAAAAAGACTGGAAGAAGTGAGGGGATTTAAGTATCTTGTAGCTGTCTTGGGTAAGTGTGGTGATATGGAAAGAAAGATAAGGGAGAGAGCAGTACAGGGTAGAAGAGTCTTTGTGTCCCTTAATATAATAATGAAGGGTAGAGGTGTAAGTATGGAAGTGAATAAAGGCTTAAGGGACAGCATAGTCCTTTCGACCCAGACCTATGCATCTGAAACATGGATGTGGAATGAGGCACAGAGGTCAAGAATCCAGGCTGTGGACATGAGCTATTTGAGAAGAGCATGTGATGTGACTATATGGAATGAAGAAAGAAGTGAAAGGGTGTATGAGAAATGTGGTATGGCAAGGAATGCAAAGGGAGTGAATTGTGGAGTGGTAGAATGGAAGAAACGTAATACTTTGAAATGGTTCGGGCACATGGAAAGAATGCAAGACTAGGAGTTTACAAGGATAGTGTATGATAGTACAATTAAGGGGTTGGTTTGAGTGGAAGACCACTTGTGACATGGGCAAATAGGGTAGAGGAATACTGGTGGGAAAGAAATAGGGGAAGAATGTGCGGAGTGGTGTATGCAATAGAGGCATGTAAAGGCGGATGAGTGGAGACTCTTTTGCTGTGGACACCCCTTGATGGGAGGGAAACGGACATCAGAGATGTAGGTAGATAGATAGATATATACCTCTCATGGTTCAGTTTAACACCATTACCTTTCCAGGTATCTAAAACACTCCATTTCCTCCAAGTTCTCTCAATTCAAAGTCGCACTCTCTACTGCTAAACTTAATTACCTTATTTTGTTTTTTCCTAATGTACACTCAACTACCTCCTTTCATTCACATTCAGCCTCAGAAACTATCTTGTATAGTTTCTCACTCAACCCTTCCATCAGCACCATGTAAGCAATAAATGGTAACTGACTCATATCCCATTCCCCTCCCACCACATATGTTGATAGAGTAAACAGCTGTGGTGATATCACACACCTCTGCAGCAGACCTAACTTCATCAAGAGATATGTTTTTCTTAAGCATATTTTGCTTGTGCTGTTATCCAGTTTTCATGTCACTACACCTCTTTTGTCATCATCAATACTTGGTTGATCTGGTACTTTATTTAACCTTCCATCTAATTTTCTTTTAAAGGCTTTGTTGTGTACTCCACAAGTGTTCCTTGTTTCACAGGGTAGAACATTGAATAGCTCATGAAAGACAAGTAAGGGTTCATAAGAATGAAAAACCTTTTCTCTCCAAGGCAAGATTCCACAAGTGTTGTTTTCTGTTCTTTCCTTTTTGAAAAACAAAAATCCTTGTCTCATTTCTGACTGTGACCATTCTTAGATTGATGCAGGTGATATGCAAATTCTGAGGAACACAGGTAGCTGCTGCTGCCACTCTGGGCAAGTCGATAATGTCTTAACCAATAGAAATCTCAGATTGGCTGGGGGAACCCCTGAATGAGTGATCAGCTAACAACCACTTACTGGTGGTGTGTCAGAAGGTGGAGAATGCCTGCATATTTTCCATAGGGGATTTCGAGGATTCATTCCCTTGTGATCCTCTTTGCACATGGGATCTTCCCTTGGAGAGAAAAAATTCCTCAGTCTTCAGAACCCTCATTTTTTTAAAATTACAGGTACAAGAAAACATTGAAATTTATATATTTCTATAATACTTCTGAGTGAATCCCTTTGATTTTTTTGTGCTTTATAGTGGAAAACATCGTTGTTAATAAACCAGCTATCATCAATCTATTGACTGTGGTTGCTATAAATATTAACCCTTTTTGCCTCCTGAATGATATTCACATGAGCTGAGCAATGTCTCTATGTGGATATTTTTCTATTGAGTTTTGTGTCTCAGTTTCAAGCTCTGCACTGAACCTGGGTTTTGGTTGAGATGGCATTGCGCAGTAATTTCTCGCCACAGTCATTCATCCTCTAGTCATTCCAGTAAGACCACATTTTGTGAGTTTTCTAGAAAAGAGATTGAGCAGCTTTTAGCTAGATTTAGATGACTAGACAGAGGATGATCTTCAATTATTGGACAGTGATGATGTGTCTTGGGATTAGATTACATGGAGAGTGATGTTAAGGACAGTGACTCTATCATTATCAAAAGTTGACCAAGATGAAGTAGGAGAAGGGTTTCTTCTAGAAGTGGAGGTCTTATTGCCAATGCCCACCTGAGCTTGAGAACACTGTATCTGACTAGTGCTGCAGGTGACCAATGCCCAACCGAGCTTGAGAACACTGTATCTGACTAGTGCTGCTGGTGATTTTACATACCTCCGTCGCACTGCTTCATCTTTCAGCACTCCAAAACAGTTACATGAAGTTTTTATTTATTTTCATGCAGTTTTTTGTGTAATTTTTCTTTCTCTTGCATGCAAAAATTAATATAATTTCATAAAAGATCTTTTTCTTGTGCAGAGGAGGATGAACTAGGGTAGGGATACTGTTGTCTTCTTATCACAGTTTTCAGTAAGTGAAAAAAATCTGTTTCTTTTATTGCCTTACCATTCAAAAGACATTTCTACATAAGCAAACGATACATATAACAGTTGAAGAAAACTTTACTCATGTTAGTGAGCTTCCCAGATGAATACTGGCAATTGTTCAGACTGATTTTCCCAGCTGTATATCATAATGTATGCCCATTTCATAATGCAATTATGTTTTAATTTTTCCATTTTTCCTTGATATGTGTTCTGTTATTAATATATAACATTTGTATACATTGTTTGTATGCAGTTATGCACATTATTGATAATATTTTTATACATTTTCTTCTGTGTCTGTGGCAGTTTGCTCTCGGTATACTATTCTCTGCATCTCCCGCCAAGTGAAAAAAGTATGGACAAAGTATTTGGAATCATTGAGTTGCCAGTAATTGCTATCTGACTGCTGTCATACTTACTGGACGATGGATTTTTACAATTCCCATGCCCTGTACTACACACTTGCTGCCATCTTCTAGAGGCACATCAACCGGCAGTGGGTTTAGTTAAGTGATGCTGCCAATTCTGCTGAGGTCTTTGGATTTTGAATGTTGAGTGGTACCTCAGCACTTAAACGTCATGAAGGTAGCTTGAACTGTGTAATATGAAGTTCTTCATTGCTCTTCAAAAAATTTGGGATTTTTACTTTTTTCCATTGTCATGACAGTAATCTTTCATTCAAAGGACATTTGAACAAGAGTTCTAATGATCTTTTCGTGGTATTAGCTCACTGTGTAGCCCTTTAAGGCATTGATCCATGTCTGCCACAGGGAGCCCCTGTGTGTGATTAAAGCACCTAAACATGTTCAAATGTGGATGGTTCTGTTTTTGGTCTCTTTAGTTGCCAAGTATAATCAGCTTTATATTTCTAGTACCTGAAAAATTCCCCCAAATAAGTTCTTATTAGACATGGGAGAGATAGGATATGCCTGTCTCACTGAAACATGGCATGAATGTTGGGGAAATTTTTCACCTACAGGAGAATTATGAGAATCTCCTTTATTATTTTGATTATGATATAGTTATGAAACCTCAGGACAGGTTTGAAACTTCAGGACCCCTTTTATGGGGCAGGTGCAGCTTCAAAGGCTGTTTTACAGTCCATAGTAGGTAAAGGATGGACTTTTCTGGAGTGAGGAGTTGTTCAGTGAGATTGAATTTCTTTTTGTCACCAAAGGTGACTTTTCAATCATGATGAAATCACATGTAGACAAAGTAATGCTAATCCTTTTGTGGTGAAAGTATGAATAGTGAGTTTGATGGATGTATGATCAGGACCTGACTCTAAAAAAAAGGAAAGTATGATACATGAGTTTGATGAGTTATGTGATCAGGATATGAATTAGAGGAACACTGTGATCATGGTACAGTGCTTACATCAAGAGGCTCAACCAAGCCTGAGTTGGCACCCATTGGGAAATTTCCTGGCCACCTTGCAACTTCTGATTTTCATTTACCTTTGTTTGAAGCAAGGAAGTTTCCATTTCATTTGTATGTTGTTTTCTTGGTAAAATGTAATTTTTTTCATTTTTAAGGTAAACATTTATACAGTTTTGGAATGTAATTCAACGCAGCAGGAGGGAGCCTTTACTTACTTCTATCCAGTCTAAAAAATATATGTTGGTATTTCATGTGGACCTCAGGATCTGTTCTGATGTTACTCATAAATTCTTGAATGTCATGTCCATTATTACCTACTGCCTCAGTGATATTGGTTTCTTTCTTTTTCTTAAATCTTAGATTGTGATTCCTGTGATAAAAATATTGACATTTTTCCTTTAACTATATATGTGTTGAGAACATCCCATCTGAGTTTTTAAGTTTGCTTATTTGAATGATACTTTATTTCTGATGAGTTTATAGATACATTCTGGATGATTTTTTTTTGCCTTTTATTTTCTGTTTGGGAAAGAGAGAAGAAAATGAATGAGAGATTGTGTATGCATTTATGTTTATGTATGTGTTTGTATGTTTCAGTTGATCTCTGTTTCATCATGTCATAATGCTTTACTTATATTTGTTTATATGTTGGTGTATGTGTTTGCTATATGTGTGTTCCAGTTGTCTTCTCTGGTAATCTTGTACATTTACCTTTTTTTAACTGTGTGATTACCTTATACACTTGCATTCCCCAGCTTACACCAGATACTAATTCATTGGCGTGCCCTTAAAAATGATGAAGAACAGCTGAGTTTATTTTGAGCCAGCTGCCCTGACCAGGATATGAACTTGATCCTGTTATTTTGTTGGGTCACAGCACCAACTACTGCACGGTGGAGGCTCATACGTTATTTTCTGTTTTTCATTATGGCTAGGGATTTCTGTATTATGAGGCCTTATCTCTTAAACTTCCTCTTCCATCATACATCTTTTTAAACTAAAGTCGCCTGCAAGTAATTACAATTTCATTACTTAGTTTATTCCATTTATTTTTCATCTGGTACTGAACAAAGTCCTTCACATTCTTTCTAACAAGCTTCATGCTTAGCCTCGTGTTATGACCTCTTGTTGCTCTGCCTATGCATCTCACAAAAAACTGTATATTGTCTGACATCATCAAAATGATGTTGAAACTTATTATTTGTGATTAAGTCCCCTTGTATTCTTCTCTCTTAATTAGTAGGCATCTCTGGGGCTACAGCCTTTCACTCACTGTAGCTTAGTTCTAATTCAGGCCTACCAGACCCTCACAGTAATATTTTTGTACTGTTTTAAGTGTAATGACCAGACCTGGCAAGTTTATTGTGATTCTGTTCAAGTGTAATTTTTTAATATTTCCTTATTCAGTTGTGTGTAAGCATTATTCTTATATTTACCAGTTGACAGTTTGTCTTCTGAACAGTTCTCATGTGGAGTTCTGGTGACAGGCACACTGTTGATTCTGAAGTTTTTCACATGCAGAATCCTGTTGTTCATTTCTTGTGAGATGATAATTGTACTAAGGGTTTCTTTAATTATGACCCCTCCTCATTATTTCACATTTGATGGGAGTGAATATGATCAACCATGTACCTGATCTACTTTGGAGTTTGTTTAAGTCCCATTATAAGTTGATGCAACCTTCATCATTCTTTACTTCCCCCCATGACCTTTGTGACATCTGTCTGGTACAGGACTTCCCCCATAACTAAGCCATCATCTATCGGGTACTGTATTTCTCTCATGACCTTGCATCTTCTGTCTGGTACATTAATTGTATAAATTTAGAAGAACAGTGGTCCCAAAAGTGAACCCTAAAGCATGCCAATATTGATCTTATCCCATTCACGAATGTTATGCTGACCTGTGTCCTTTCCTCTCTTCCAATAATGATCTCTCTTGTGGAGGAATATACCCCATATTCCTGGTTGAAGGTCTAGTTTCTGTACAAACCTCCTGTGTGTATTACATCATCAAATGCTAAGGGTAATCGAAAGACACAGTCTTCTCAAAAATATGTTTTCTAAAGTGGAGCTCAGCCTTAGAAGTCTTAAGAACTTTATTACGTATGACCTTACTATGAATCTGTGTTATCTCTAGGTTAGTTAGTTCCTCTTTTGCAAGTTGCCATCCATTTGCTATCTGATTTTCTTTTCAGTATATTATTGACCACATTTGTTAGAGAAACTAGTCTGTAGTTCACTGCACTTTTTTCAGTTTTATTTTTTAAAGATAAGCTCTATTTTCCCACTTCCACTCCTGTTGCCACTGTTTCCTTCTCTTGCAACTTATGGAATTTATTGGGGGATATCAGGTCTATCTGATCTCTACTGTAGCATATAAAAGACGAGACTGCACCAAGAATTTAAGCCTTTCATGGATCGGGTTAAAGCATTTCATTAGCTTGGTTATATTCCTTCATGGCTGTTTCAGTGCCTTATGATCCTCTTCCCTTTCCCTTCCCATCTTACTGGTGTTGTGGCTTTAGTAATTCCTCAGTTAGAATACCTTTGAATCTATCATTCATCTTCTCTCAGATCGAACTCCTTCATCCTCAAGAGTTCTCACCTCTCAGTCTCTAACGAGATTAGTTGCCTCTTTACCGGCAGTTTATTTCTAATGACTAGTAAAGTGTGTGTGCTCTCTGTCTCTCTCTTAATTTCTGCATTAATTGATGTTTTTGGGTATATTTGGTTTTGATGGTGAATGTATTTTATAAGTATTTTGAAATATGAAGAACATTTGCTCTTGATGCAAGAATGTAAGAGGGAGCAAATGACTTCTGTCATTGCGTAGGGCAAGTGGTAGAAGTGAGTTGACTAAGTTACTAGTTCATAGTTAGAGGTTAAAGACATATAGAGACAAGGATGCTGTCTGTTGCTTTTATCAGTGAGTACTTGAAGTGATGTGACGGTATGAAAAATTATTGTTAGGAGTGAAACTACCTAAAGACCTATCGAAAAAGAAGTGAAGGAAAAACTTTACCCATGAGGTAGAGCAACTTTTACCATAAAGGGTTGCGTATTTCACAGTGATATGTCAGTGAAATTTGGATATATGTTTTAGAATAACTGATTGATTTGCTGGAAGTGGATATGCAGTTAAGAGAGTGGATAAAATGAGTACATTAAAAGAGAATCATTTGTGAAGTAAAAGATAGTGAAGTGAAGTGCTATGGGCGAGTGGAGGGACTAGATGTGGGAAGAGCAGTTCAGAGAACTTTTTAACATATAAGAGAGACCTTAGTCAGGAATGTAAGAAAGCTCAAAGGTTAATGGAATTTGAAGAAATTTGCACAAAGGCAGTAGTGTAATCAGAGGTTCTGTATGATGCCCCTTCACATATGAGGAGAATTTGTATGGCATGTAAACTGATATATTGATGAAGACTGGACTTACAGTATTTAGTATTCTGCAGAGGCAGCAGTAGCAACAACTTGATTGCACTGTCGAGGAACAAGGCAGGACAGAAGGAAGCATCAGCAGGTGAAAAGTTTGAACTGCTTTGTTCATTGAATGTTTTGAAATTAGACCTAGCATGGTGACACATTTTGATATGTGACATAATGTTTGTGTAAGTTCTTTTTCTTACATTTTTTTATTAGATTTTTAATGATAACGTCTTTTGTCTACTTAACAGCAGCACAAGATGGACCCAGTAAGGGTTATGTTGGCCAAATGGTTAGGGATGGTGAACGAGGAATGGGAAAAAGTCAAATTGGAGGCAGGTTTAACTGGGGTTATGGAGGTGGAAATAATTACCCAGGAAAACTTGACAGTCTGAATCGAGGAAATGGAAGTAATGTCTTAGGTCATAGATATCCTTTTGACAACAGGTATGTAAATTCATCTTGAATGATATCAATAACATTTACTCTCTCTCTTACCTCCTGTTCTCTGTTTCTGGCCTTAGTTAGGTAGGATCAAAATACAAATGAGCTAAATTGGAAAAATTATATTTTGGCTCCTTCTTTTGTCTTGTTATATTGATAATATTCATTATCTTTGTTTATGCAATTGCTTCTCCTACCTCAGTGAGATAGTAGCAGGAATGGATAAGTAATGGCCTCATTTGTGCACACCACTCTTTAGTTGTCTGTCAATAAAGCCAGAGCCTGCTGTCCAAGCCTAGTTCCACAGACTCATCCATAGTTTACCATGACTGCTTCACATGCCATGTTTTATTCCATTGATGGCATGTTGTGTTCTCCATACACCACACCAACCCAGTTTGTTCTTTCCCAAGCATGCATCTCACCTTCCTAAATATTCAGGCCCTAAAATTCCAAATCCTCCTTCACTTCATCATGCCATCATTTTCATGGATTCCCCCCACCCCTTTCTTAACTCCACTTCTGACATGTAGATTCTCATAGTCAGTCTTTCTATGGTCATCCTATCTATATGTCTGAAACATATCAGCACATCATAGTCAGCTCTAACAATCATGATGTGATCACAGTTCTCTCTTAAGTTGTTATTTCTCACATAATCACACCAGGTACTGTCTTAAGGCATTTCATTTGATACATTTATTTATGCTCTTCTGCCCTCTTGCATTCAAGGCCCATGACTTGCATCCAAACAACATTTTCAGTTGTATCATACTCATTTTTGTCCTAACAGACACATATTTTCGTCCTAAGTGACGGTGACCTCTCCTTTCGCGTACACTTCACTACACCTTTGACCTTGGCGTCCTTATCCATACTATGATTCACTTCAGCTTCCATCGTTCCATCTGTTGCCATGTCCATTCCAAGTTATGTGTAGCACTATACATCTTATAGGTTCTCCCCATTCCCTGTTATATGTAGCAATATACATCTTATAGGTTCTCCCCATTCCCTGTTATGTGTAGCACTATACATCTCGTAGGTGCTCTCCATTCCCAGTTATGTGTAGCACTATACATCTTATAGGTTCTCCCCAGTCACACTTAGACCATCCTGTCTTGTTTCCCTGCTGCACCTTATTACTGTGCTTATGTTCTTTTTAACTTGCAATTTTCATTTTTCACGCTTTCCTATTCTGTTACTAGCTTTTGGAATTTCTGTCAGGAGTCTGCCACTAAAGTCATGTCATCTGCAAAAAATAGCAGATTCACCTCTTATCACTACCTCCAACCCCAGTATGCCCTTTGCTCAATGTCCCTGCATTCTCTCCCTTCAGTCGGCCATCCTTCAACATTAAGCAACCACAGTGACATCGCACATCCTTGATGCAGACCCACCTTCAATGAGGATGCTCATCTTTCTCCCCTCCCACTCTTAACAGTACCTTACTTTCATGTTAGAAACTCTACACTACATAAGTAACTTTCCATATACCTAATATACCAAAATGGTGTCTTTTACAACTGAGTGCTCTCATGATATAAACCATGTCTGATCACAGGTGTTTTTTTCTCTTACATATCTTTCTGTCTCTGACACTCATTCTCTTCTGGAGCACCCTCAAGGGGATGGCTATGGGAAAATGATATCATTCATCAGGAATATGACCACTATTTATGATTTTCTCTCATCTGGCAGTGACCCTGAGAGTCCTAACTTGATTCCTGTCTTCTGGAACTGGGAAAATTTACGTAAACGATCAAAAGGACGCTCTGGTAAGGAAATAAAAGATTTTGTGTCTTTTTATATTTCAGTTTCTACTGTTTATGAAGTAATGATATGATTTGTGCATTACTTATAACAAATGCACTTTAATCTATTTAAAAAGATACCTTTTAGCAATTGCATTTAAAAATGAATTTGTTAATGTATAGCTGCCTTGAGCAACCTTGTAGTTATGTTTCACACCATATGATTTATCTCATTCTTGATTATCTTTTGCATTTCAAGGTCTGCTGAACCATAATGCAAGTATGCCAGGAGGCTTTAGTAACACCCAGCAACAGCAGTTTTCATCCAGTGGTCAGAGTTACTCACTCACTGCACCTCAGCCCAGTTATAGCACTTCTGTAACTACTGACATGAAATATCCACAAACTGAACCGTCATCCTATTACAGCGTTTCATCAGTGCCTGAAGTTAGACCACAAAATGAACCATCAGCACCCTATAATACACAAGTATCTTCCAATATAAGACATCCACAGAGTGAACAGTCACCTTGTTTCAGTGGTCCCAGTCCCACAACATCTGGTACTGTGAAGCATCCAGTGAATGAATCACCGGCTTATTTCACTAGTCCAGCAGCCTTTGATGTGAGGCAACCTGTGCAAGAATCTTCAAACTTCTACAACATGCCCACTGCTGCAACGTCTTATGATTCTATGAGATACTCAGTGAATGAGCCATCAAATGCAACTACGGTCACTTCAGTGGCTGATGATAGTATGAAGTACTCGGTGAATGAACCCTCTAACTTTTACAGCACTACTGCTGTACCAAATAACGCTTTAGGATACTCTGTGAATGAGACCCAAAGCTTTAACGTCCCACAAACATGTAATGATTATATGAGATACTCTTGGAATGATGCTTCAAACCTCTACTACAGCCATGCATCATCCTATGCAAAGCAGTCTCAGAATGAATCATCAAACTACTACAATCATCATGCACCATCTTCCACTGTGAAAAATCCACAGAATGAATCTTCGAATTCCAGCACCTCTGCAGTGCCACCTAATGCAATGCCATCATTAAATCAGTCCACAGACTTTTATAGTACTACTCAGTCATCCTCTAATGGAAGGTACTCAGTAAATGAACCTGCATACTTCTTCAGCACTTCTGCTCCATCTTCTAATGTGAGCCACACTTTAAGTGAACCTTCTGGCTTTATCACTGGTATAACTTCAAGTGAAAGATATTCCCTTAAGAACTTTTCGTCTTTCATAGATATGCCTGAACCGTATTCTTATTACAGTTCTACAACATCTGTGAGTTCATATAGTACAAGACCACAGTTTACTGAAACGTCAAAGATCTCCAGCACTTTTGGAACATCTAAAGAGATTCATAGAGGAAGTAAATTTTCATCATTCTCTAACCCGCCTAGTACGTCTACGGTGAATCGCTCAGTAAAAGAACAGTCACAGTTTTCCAAATCTCTTGGAGGATCTAAAGCAAGCCTTCCACCAAATCCACCCCCTGTTGCATCAAAATCAACTTCAGTGTCTTCTGATGGGAAGTCTACATTTCGTAGTGCTCCAGCATCATCTAACTTAAGAAGCCCAGTGAATGTGCCTGTAGCCTCTGCAACCTCTTCTTCAAATGCTGCAGGTGTTTCACAGCAGTACATGAAGTCCGGATATCAGCAATCTAAATTCTTTACTCCCCCGTACTAAAGATTTCTCCATCGTGCAGCAAATCTCTAAATCAGGATGAAATGCACCTGCATGTTATCTATGTCCCTCCCCACTCCAAACCATATCAAAAATATCCTACTGAGAAGAAGCTGCTTGCATTAGAAATAAAGTGGATTTATTATTTTGAGCCTGTTGAGGGTTCTGCATTGATGTTAGCTATTCCTTGAAAGTTTGATTACCAAAGAGGAAGTGTTATTGCCTTTAGCACCTTCAGCACTGTGGCAAAAATGATGAATGAATATAATTTTTTCTTCCCATTTTTTATATGTGAAGACTGTTCGGGTGTTGTTAAAGATGATAGAAACAATGATGGCTGTTGTAGAATCATCTCTGCTTTCAGTATTTTAAGCATCATGGAAATGTAGCTGAGTGTGATGTAAAGCTTATGCGGTGGGAGATGGAAGGAAAAAAAATGACTGCATTCCATATTGCTAAGAGTACTGAAAGGGTGATGCGTTTGTAGTAGTTAGATTGATCAAAGTATTGAGGTTAGATTTCTCATTGTGGAATACATGCAAGTCATGGATAATAGTACATCTTTACTCACATTGGAAGAAGGAACACAACATCCAAGAGGAAGGACAGTATAATATATATGAGGGACAGTGTGACTCAAAAATGCATTATTGGTGTTTTTTATGAGGCAGTGTTATATATATCTGTTCATAACTCCTGGAGTAAACTTTGTCCTTCAGGTTAAAGTTTGTCTTTTCTGGCTAAATCTAACAACATGAAACAGCAAATCATATGGTAACATCACTACTTCATGAATTATCCAGGTTGGACAGTGTAATATTATATTAGAATAGGTTAGAAGACTATGTTGTAAAAACCAAAGTAGACAAAGGCAATCTACTTTGTATTACAGATAAAACAGGTTCAGGCAATTAGTTTGACCTTGTTGAGTAATTGTTATGACAAAATTGAACTAATATGTTAAAATTTATTTTCTATAGATGAATAATTCTTATGATTAACATCACAAAAAAGAATTTTATTAATTTCATAATATTTATTTTATACTGGAATAAGCAGGGTTATTTATGGTGAATAAACAGGCCTTTGGTTTAATATTGTTTTATAAAAACTATATTAGATTAGTTTAAGATGATGAAACAAGAGGGCCTTGTTTTGCTTTGGGAATCATGAAAAATATGACATTGCATGGTCCATGATATTCAATGACAAAAATAAACATAGTATGAGATTAGTTATTACTAGTAAAATCAAATTTGGTATAGTTTTAGACATGATTCATAGTTTTGTGACAACTGCTGCTATTTACTCAGGAAAATTGATGGACTTAGAGCAAATGCTGTGGCAGCAACAATGTCACCATTTCTAACTTGCCCTGATCATCCCTGTGATCTAATTGGTGTGGAGGGCATCTCTCTGTGATAATGGGTTACATGAATGTCTGCCCAGAATGATACCTTTCATACCTAGCCTTCCGTTCACTCTTTCTCGTCGCAAGTACTTGTAAGTACTCTCACTGTTTTGTCCGAGTTCAGAGCAAATGTTAGTTCTGTCGTGTATACTTTTGTTCAAACATACCTTCAGTTAGAACTCGGCGTACTATACCAATTATGAACAAATATTTACCATGAATGATCATGTGATGAATAGTCTTAGTAGTAATGGAGAAAAATTCTTATGACAGTAGAGAGCCAACACATTACTTTTGCAGTCATATGAGGGCAGGGTGGTGAATTGGCTGGCTCCACATCTAGACGCCATCAAGTTTGGAGGGAAGTGTTTAAACATGGGTAGTTAGTACCCATGTCTTCACTGTCATGGTTTTGAACATGCTTGTCAAATAATTGCATATCCCCAAAAAAACTGTAGCTTTGTAAAATACATCTATGAAATACAACTCGGTGATGAAAAGGAAATTTTATTTCATAACATTTTTCAGTGCCCACTATTTTTTATTCATAATATGGCCATAACATGATATTTAGCATGAAACTTTTTATAGTTTAAGAGTTGTAGATGAGTGGAATGAACTGAATGATGGAAGTTGTGAATATAAACACTAAAGAGATGTTGAAAAAGTTGCATGATATAGAACTCCTTTACCATCCAGTACACACTGGTAGTTAGAAATCCTATTGGATAATTACACGTGCAGCGAATAACACAGAGATCTACTGATGTAATGGTGTCTGGTTAGAGTCCGTGACAGGGTAAGTCAGCTTACAGCCAATGTAGCTATTCATCCTTTCCTTTAGGGTGGTCAATAAATGGGTACCAGACATACGTTAGGGGTTTGATTGCTTAAAAGGTTTATGTGATGGTGTACAAGGATATAATTAATTGAAGGGAATGGTATCTAGCACCATGAGCTAGCTTTTCCCACCTCTTTAAACAGGCAGCTGATGTTTGTACCATTTGGAGTCTATATAGGATACAAGTAAGGCACAGGAAATATTTTTGCTCTCTTTAGTACTCCTACAGCTTGTTTAACAATCGTTAAGCACAACTGTTGACATGGAGGTTATGTGTGTATGGTAGCCATGGAGCAAATATGTAGATGAGAAATGTGAAGATAAGTGACACTGATTTTAGGGGGATTGGATAAGGGAATGTCAGCATGAGGCATTGCCCTTGGGGAAGAAATTATTTGACAAATGTACTTAATTTAATGTGTAATCCTGGGATGAAGAGGGCATTGGATATAGATAGTACGTAATAAGCTGAAATATTTTTTTTTTTTTTGCTTTGTCGCTGTCTCCCGCGTTTGCGAGGTAGTGCAAGGAAACAGACGAAAGAAATGGCCCAACCCACCCCCATACACATGTATATACATACGTCCACACAGGCAAATATACATACCTACACAGTTTTCCATGGTTTACCCCAGACGCTTCACATGCCCTGATTCAATCCACTGACAGCACATCAATCCCGGTATACCACATCGATCCGATTCACTCTATTCCTTGCCCTCCTTTCACCCTCCTGCATGTTCAGGCCCCGATCACACAAAATCTTTTTCACTCCATCTTTCCACCTCCAATTTGGTCTCCCACTTCTCCTCGTTACCTCCACCTCCAACACATATATCCTCTTGGTCAATCTTTCCTCACTCATTCTCTCCATGTGCCCAAACCACTTCAAAACACCCTCTTCTGCTCTCTCAACCACGCTCTTTTTATTTCCACACATCTCTCTTACCCTTAAGTTACTTACTCGATCAAACCACCTCACACCACACATTGTCCTCAAACATCTCATTTCCAGCACATCCATCCTCCTGCACACAACTCTATCCATAGCCCACGCCTCGCAACCATACAACATTGTTGGAACCACTCTTCCCTCAAACATACCCATTTTTGCTTTCCGAGATAATGTTCTCGACTTCCACACTTTCTTCAAAGCTCCCAGGATTTTTGCCCCCTGAAATATTACCAGTGAAAAATGTACCTCCAGTAGGAGCCCTACATGTGCCACCTTATTGCTGTCTTTTCAACATTGAATTTCTGAATATATTTCACATTCACATGAAATCATTGTAGTGCGTGAAGCAAATTTTTTGATTAAGGAAGAAAAAAAAGCTCCGGTAGTGTTCTCCATTGTGCTAATCACTTCTCAGTCATTTTTATTGTAAGACTTTGTAATAATTCTTCAGTGAATATGTTTGTGTTATTCACCACCAGTTTTGGTAGCTGTCTGTGTTTGAGATAAGTGTACAGTGTTAAAACTGGTTGAAAAGAACGAAACATCATTTCCAAGTGAAATCAACGTTTTTCTCTGCCTCTTCATTGATCATTATAGGATGACAAAGAAGATATTTCTCAACTTTTTTTTTTTTTTCGCATATCTTAATTTTTAATGTTAATCTGTGATTAATCATGATTCATAGAGGCCATATTTTTTGACGTTTTCTTGTGTATACTATATTGGACTTTTCAAGCCAATTCCCCTATTTGAAGAGTTAAATTTTCCTAAATACACAATTTGTGAACACAAACTTTCACCCCCCCTTCCCCCAAACACACATACACACACAATTTGAGGAAATGTTTACTAATTTCACCCTATATTATGCCAAAACAAGAATTTGCATCTCATTTTTGGTCACCGCACTTGAAGAAGCACTGTGAACTTAGAGAGAAAGCCAAGAGAAGGACGAAAAAGCTGGTACCATAATTAAAAGAATTGAATTACAATGGAGAAATGGCTCTTAGTCCTTAAATGTTCATCCTATTGATATATATATTTACACCCTCAGCAGACTTATAACCCTCATGTATATCTTCCATTTGAGCATCGAGACTCATCATGTATACCTTGTATGCACGTTCCTGAGCGTGTGCGCACGTGTCTACAGAGAGGAACTTTTTATACACGTGTTGGACACCATTTCTTGGAACTTTTTCCTCTGCCATAAACCTTTTTAAACTTTTGTATGCTATTTCTCCCATCCCCCATTTTTTTCTATGCGAAATGGTATAAATTGGCCTTCATAAGCAGACACGTTACAACACACTTAGGTGACAAGGAGGCAAGTTGTTAGAAGCAGTGAAAAGTTTTTATCGAGGATGTAAGGCATGTGTACGTGTAGGAAGAGAGGAAAGTGATTGGTTCTCAGTGAATGTAGGTTTGCGGCAGGGGTGTGTGATGTCTCCATGGTTGTTTAATTTGTTTATGGATGGGGTTGTTAGGGAGGTGAATGCAAGAGTTTTGGAAAGAGGGGCAAGTATGAAGTCTGTTGAGGATGAGAGAGCTTGGGAAGTGAGTCAGTTGTTGTTCGCTGATGATACAGCGCTGGTGGCTGATTCATGTGAGAAACTGCAGAAGCTGGTGACTGAGTTTGGTAAAGTGTGTGAAAGAAGAAAGTTAAGAGTAAATGTGAATAAGAGCAAGGTTATTAGGTACAGTAGGGTTGAGGGTCAAGTCAATTGGGAGGTGAGTTTGAATGGAGAAAAACTGGAGGAAGTGAAGTGTTTTAGATATCTGGGAGTGGATCTGGCAGCGGATGGAACCATGGAAGCGGAAGTGGATCATAGGGTGGGGGAGGGGGCGAAAATTCTGGGAGCCTTGAAGAATGTGTGGAAGTCGAGAACGGAAAGTCGGAAGTCGGAAAGCAAAAATGGGTATGTTTGAAGGAATAGTGGTTCCAACAATGTTGTATGGTTGCGAGGCGTGGGCTATGGATAGAGTTGTGCGCAGGAGGATGGATGTGCTGGAAATGAGATGTTTGAGGACAATGTGTGGTGTGAGGTGGTTTGATCGAGTAAGTAACGTAAGGGTAAGAGAGATGTGTGGAAATTAAAAGAGCGTGGTTGAGAGAGCAGAAGAGGGTGTTTTGAAATGGTTTGGGCACATGGAGAGGATGAGTGAGGAAAGATTGACCAAGAGGATATATGTGTCGGAGGTGGAGGGAACGAGGAGAAGAGGGAGACCAAATTGGAGGTGGAAAGATGGAGTGAAAAAGATATTGTGTGATCGGGGCCTGAACATGCAGGAGGGTGAAAGGAGGGCAAGGAATAGAGTGAATTGGAGCGATGTGGTATACCGAGGTTGACGCGCTGTCAGTGGATTGAATCAAGGCATGTGAAGCGTCTGGGGTAAACCATGGAAAGCTGTGTAGGTATGTATATTTGCGTGTGTGGACGTATGTATATACATGTGTGTGGGGGTGGGTTGGGCCATTTCTTTCGTCTGTTTCCTTGCGCTACCTCGCAAACGCGGGAGACAGCGACAAAGCAAAAAAAAAAGAAATTATATATATATATATATATATATATATATATATATATATATATATATATATATATACATATATATATTTTTTTTTTTTTTTTTTTTTTTTTTTTTTTTTATACTTTGTCGCTGTCTCCCGCGTTTGCGAGGTAGCGCAAGGAAACAGACGAAAGAAATGGCCCAACCCCCCCCCCATACACATGTACATACACACGTCCACACATGCAAATATACACACCTACACAGCTTTCCATGGTTTACCCCAGACGCTTCACATGCCTTGCTTCAATCCACTGACAGCACGTCAACCCCTGTATACCACATGACTCCAATTCACTCTATTTCTTGCCCTCCTTTCACCCTCCTGCATGTTCAGGCCCCGATCACACAAAATCTTTTTCACTCCATCTTTCCACCTCCAATTTGGTCTCCCTCTTCTCCTCGTTCCCTCCACCTCCGACACATATATCCTCTTGGTCAATCTCTCCTCACTCATTCTCTCCATGTGCCCAAACCATTTCAAAACACCCTCTTCTGCTCTCTCAACCACGCTCTTTTTATTTCCACACCTCTCTCTTACCCTTACGTTACTTACTCGATCAAACCACCTCACACCACACATTGTCCTCAAACATCTCATTTCCAGCACATCCATCCTCCTGCGCACATCTCTATCCATAGCCCACGCCTCGCAACCATACAACATTGTTGGAACCACTATTCCCTCAAACATACCCATTTTTGCTTTCCGAGATAATGTTCTCGACTTCCACACATTTTTCAAGGCTCCCAAAATTTTCGCCCCCTCCCCCACCCTATGATCCACTTCCGCTTCCATGGTTCCATCCGCTGACAGATCCACTCCCAGATATCTAAAACACTTCACTTCCTCCAGTTTTTCTCCATTCAAACTCACCTCCCAATTGACTTGACCCTCACCCCTACTGTACCTAATAACCTTGCTCTTATTCACATTTACTCTCAACTTTCTTCTTCCACACACTTTACCAAACTCAGTCACCAGCTTCTGCAGTTTCTCACATGAATCAGCCACCAGCGCTGTATCATCAGCGAACAACAACTGACTCACTTCCCAAGCTCTCTCATCCCCAACAGACTTCATACTTGCCCCTCTTTCCAGGACTCTTGCATTTACCTCCCTTACAACCCCATCCATAAACAAATTAAACAACCATGGAGACATCACACACCCCTGCCGCAAACCTACATTCACTGAGAACCAATCACTTTCCTCTCTTCCTACACGTACACATGCCTTACATCCTCGATAAAAACTTTTCACTGCTTCTAACAACTTTCCTCCCACACCATATATTCTTAATACCTTCCACAGAGCATCTCTATCAACTCTATCATATGCCTTCTCCAGATCCATAAATGCTACATACAAATCCATTTGCTTTTCTAAGTATTTCTCACATACATTCTTCAAAGCAAACACCTGATCCACACATCCTCTACCACTTCTGAAACCGCACTGCTCTTCCCCAATCTGATGCTCTGTACATGCCTTCACCCTCTCAATCAATACCCTCCCATATAATTTACCAGGAATACTCAACAAACTTATACCTCTGTAATTTGAGCACTCACTCTTATCCCCTTTGCCTTTGTACAATGGCACTATGCACGCATTCCGCCAATCCTCAGGCACCTCACCATGAGTCATACATACATTAAATAACCTTACCAACCAGTCAACAATACAGTCACCCCCTTTCTTAATAAATTCCACTGCAATGCCATCCAAACCTGCTGCCTTGCCGGCTTTCATCTTCCGCAAAGCTTTTACTACCTCTTCTCTGTTTACCAAATCATTTTCCCTAACCCTCTCACTTTGCACACCACCTCGACCAAAACACCCTATATCTGCCACTCTGTCATCAGACACATTCAACAAACCTTCAAAATACTCATTCCATCTCCTTCTCACATCACCGCTACTTGTTATCACCTCCCCATTTACGCCCTTCACTGAAGTTCCCATTTGCTCCCTTGTCTTACGCACCCTATTTACCTCCTTCCAGAACATCTTTTTATTCTCCCTAAAATTTAATGATACTCTCTCACCCCAACTCTCATTTGCCCTTTTTTTCACCTCTTGCACCTTTCTCTTGACCTCCTGTCTCTTTCTTTTATACTTCTCCCACTCAAATGCATTTTTTCCCTGCAAAAATCGTCCAAATGCCTCTCTCTTCTCTTTCACTAATACTCTTACTTCTTCATCCCACCACTCACTACCCTTTCTAAACAGCCCACCTCCCACTCTTCTCATGCCACAAGCATCTTTTGCGCAATCCATCACTGATTCCCTAAATACATCCCATTCATCCCCCACTCCCCTTACTTCCATTGTTCTCACCTTTTTCCATTCTGTACACAGTCTCTCCTGGTACTTCCCCACACAGGTCTCCTTCCCAAGCTCACTTACTCTCACCACCTTCTTCACCCCAACATTCACTCCTCTTTTCTGAAAACCCATACTAATCTTCACCTTAGCCTCCACAAGATAATGATCAGACATCCCTCCAGTTGCACCTCTCAGCACATTAACATCCAAAAGTCTCTCTTTCGCACGCCTGTCAATTAACACGTAATCCAATAACGCTCTCTGGCCATCTCTCCTACTTACATAAGTATACTTATGTATATCTCGCTTTTTAAACCAGGTATTCCCAATCATCAGTCCTTTTTCAGCACATAAATCTACAAGCTCTTCACCATTTCCATTTACAACACTGAACACCCCATGCATACCAATTATTCCCTCAACTGCCACATTACTCACCTTCGCATTCAAATCACCCATCACTATAACCCGGTCTCGTGCATCAAAACCGCTAACACACCCATTTAGCTGCTCCCAAAACACTTGCCTCTCATGATCTTTCTTCTCATGCCCAGGTGCATATGCACCAATAATCACCCACCTCTCTCCATCAACTTTCAATTTTACCCATATATATATATATATATATATATATATATATATATATATATATATATATATATTATCCCTGGGGATAGGGTATTAAGAATACTTCCCACGTATTCCCTGCGTGTCGTAGGAGGCGACTAAAAGGGGAGGGAGCGGGGGGCTGGAAATCCTCCCCTCTTTTTTTTTTTTCATTTTCCAAAAGAAGGAACAGAGGGGGCCAGGTGAGGATATTCCAAAAAAGGCCCAGTCCTCTGTTCTTAACGCTACCTCGCTAACGCGGGAAATGGCGAATAGTTTAAAAGAAAGAAAGAAAATATATATACATATATATATATATATATATATATATATATATATATATATATATATATATATATATATATATATATATATAACACGGCAATTGAAATTGAAAGTAATGATGTCAGACTTTAATAAATACGTAAATACTATGTCGTAAAAAGACTAATGTTACATGACAGCAGCAGCAAATTTCCAAGTCGAATCCCAGCCATAACATGGACAAACACCTCATTAATATGAAATGCAGAGAATTGCCTTGAAATTGACGAATTTTCAAGACGTTTACTTTGATATAATTGTCCTGTGATATAAGGTATATCATCTTTATTGGTTTGTTAACTCCTGGAAAGGGTTAATAAGATTATATTCATCTGTGCTTTATTATTCCCAAAGAAATTTCGTAGAAACCATTGATTGATTATGTATGGGTAAAACATAGCAACAATTCAAATAATGATAACAATACTAATATTGATAATAATAATAATAATAATAATAATAATAATAATAATAATAATAATAATAGTAATGATAATAGCAATAGTAATAGTAATAATAATAATGATAATGATAATAATAATGATAATAATAATAATAATAATAATAATAATAATAATAATAATAATAATAATGATAATAATTATAATAATAATAATAATAATAATAATAATAATAATAATAATAATAATAATAATAATAATAGTAATGATAATAGCAATAGTAATAGTAATAATAATAATGATAATGATAATAATAATGATAATAATAATAATAATAATAATAATAATAATAATAATAATAATAATAATAATAATGATAATAATTATAATAATAATAATAATAATAATAATAATAATAATAATAATAATAATAATAATAATAAAAATGATAATTATGAAAATATTGATAAGATTTATCTAATAGTTATATAAGCTAGATTGTATTATCTAGAATGATAATTAGGTATATATATGAATTTAACTTCATGAATGAATGTAGCCACCTGACGTTCCAGCTGTGTTTTTGTTTACATCTGGTGGTGGTAGCAGACAACGCTTCAGGTGACGATATTCTAAGACTCGTCCTTATTTCGCCTCCTATACTTATATTTTTCATAATATATCGTTTCAATATGCATGTGAACGATAAGTATCTATGTCCAAGAGTATATAGAAACTATTCTTTTGTGTTAATTGGTAACGTCGTATTCATGTGACTGATATTCCAAGTTCGCCTGTGTCATTATAGAATACCAACGTATAGGTTACTTAGCAGACTTAGGATGTAATCAATGCTTACTTTGTCATTTATTTGTACCAATAGATAATTTATTAGTAAAAGAATATGTTATTATTATATAGGTAATTTATCATTTATTCGCCCAGCATGGAAACCAGTTTTGGGAAATGGCTGCTTATGTATTGATTGCTTGATACAGTTTGTTGTGATCACAGAAATACCAGAGAAACAACATTTTTGGAACATTATATTTTACTGAACGATTGATAAGGCGACAGTGGTATAATCTCGAAAACAAGGGGTCAATTAAAGTAAAAGTAAGTAAATATATTTGAAATGTATCAATAAAACATATGAACCAATTACCCAACTACTTTAGAACTGTATACAGTGGGGTAAACTAGGATCATCCAACCGTTAGAGACTATATTTGGTGGGATGAATTAGGATTACCAGACTACCAGGAACTAGAGACAGTACAGCTGCTAAGACTTTATCCTCCTGCTGGAGAATAGGATGATATGATTTTTCGGAGAAGTTCATAGCACAGTAGAGAACTCATCTGTCTGTCCATTGCTGTCTTTACCTTTCACTCCACCCTAACTTATATATGGGAGTGGGGGGGGGGGGGGTAGATCAAGTGTGTGCAGCTACTCAGTTGATATATGCGTATGCTTACCATGCTGTACGTGCATTAAGTTAAATCATCATTATACGAGATGTCCTCTTATGAAAGCTCTTCCCTCAGCTAACTGTTTTAGATGATTATAGACAATATGTACCTTATCAACACCGGAGCATCGCTCTTTTCAATAATTCACTGAACAAACAAAAGCTGTCGTCCACCAGTTGGTGACCGGTAAATTGACAAGTGTCTGAGATTTGTTTAAACAATAATAGATATTCAGGATTATGTCATTGAGATTTTATCTATTGAGTGCTTGAGGGTTTATATTGAATGGCATATGATGGAGAATCTTGTTGTCTTGTGGGATACTTAACTAATTGCTGAAGAAATTACACTAATTTCAAATCTTGTAACATAGTAATTATGACCATAACCACTGTATCCATCCAGGATATCTTATGCAACACTCATTACTTTCAGAGGATGTAATGGTGTTAGTAATTCCATTCCGGGCATATTATTCATATGTTTAGTTTAGATAGATTCGTTGTCCTTTTTTCATTTTATATGATTTATTTTCCTGGTGGGTGATGTTAGTGACGATGTAATTAAACTCATTCCTTGTTGATTTCTTCTTTCTTTTAGCAAGATGAAAATGAAAGGCTTCCACTAACAAGAAAGATTTTGTTGTTCATGTGAAGTGGATTTACCAGTTAGTGAAGAGAATTTCCATTGAATCAGCATCTACAAGAACAACCCAACAAATACGGGCTCGGTGCACAAATACCTTCGTGATCTACTCCACAATGGGAATGTTTGAGAAGTTGGCCTTTGCTTTGGGAATAAAGAAGAGAGAAGCAAGTGTTTTGGTCATTGGCCTTGATAACTCTGGCAAGTCCACAATGCTCAATCATTTCAAGTCTGATGACCAAAAGACTAATGAAATTGTCCCTACAGTGGGCTTTAATGTGGAGAAGTTTAAAAGTAAGGTTAAATGAGTATCTTGATATTGTTTAATGATAAGAAATATATAAATTTTAACAAAAAGCTTGAATTAGTGACAACAGATTCATAATTTAGCAACGGCAGTAATGTGTGTAAATTCATTGAATGCACATTGCATGCCTGACTTTACCTCTACTGTGTCCTTATATTATGAATTCTTTAAGGTAGAGTTAGTATCATGATGTACTTCTTTTTCAGCAAAAAGTGTGGGTTTCACGGCATTTGACATGTCAGGTCAGGGTCGATACCGAAGCCTGTGGGAGCATTACTACCATGACTGTCAAGGTGTGATTTTTGTTGTAGATTCTAGTGACAAGCTGCGGCTAGTTGTAGCAAAAGATGAGCTGGACATGTTGCTGCAGCATCCAGAGGTATCAGTAACTGTTTTTGCTATTAATTGGAAGTAGAGTGTATAGAAAGAAAATTCAAGTTATTGATTGCAAGTAGTCGTAGAAGATTCTTTTATTGTGTTTTTGTGTTTATGTTTTTATTTCTTTGTTGCTTCTTATCCTCAAGTTTTGTTTTGCTTAATATTCAAATGCATCAGACCAGGTTAATGTCAGTTACAGTAGAAGAAACAAAGATGTAGATTACCTGCTATCTGTCACTCGTAGAAAGCATTATCAAAGATTTCAGGTTGATTTTTAAGGTAAAGAAAACTGTCATTATATTTTCCAATTTTAAAACAAAAAGTCTTTTGGCCTGGAAAATACACTTGTGTGCTTTCCCGGCATTTTTACCATTTTTCAAAAACTGAAATCTCACATTAGTTTATACTCTCATGCTGATTAAAATTCTAGGGTCCAGATGTTTTGGGGCTACTAGTTTCTGTCATTAAGCTTTGATATATTTCATATAGATAGGCCTTTGATTATGCTATATTACATTATTGAAAAAAAGAAGTCTGAAAAATACCTGAACCTGCATTTTTTGCCATTTTCTTCCAAAAATAAGATTTTTTTAAAATTTCAATTAAAAGATCAGTATAGGTCATATTTCTTATGCTAGAAAAGACTCTCATTTTGAAATATTCCTTGGAACCATGAATGTCTGTAATTTAGCTAAGAGATAATTTAATTTTTAATATTTCAATCATTTGCTACCTGTTGGCTTAAGGAAGCATTATGGAATATTTTTGGTTGATGTTTACCATAAACAAGCTTTACATTATTTTATATTTGAAATTCAAAGCAACTGTTTTTTTTTTTGGTCTTTAAAGTTTTCTGCATTTCTGACAATTTTTCATCATATATTGAACCAGGGCGTGTGAAGCGTCTGGGGTAAACCATGGAAAGGTGTGTGGGGCCTGGATGTGGAAAGGAGCTGTGGTTTCAGTGCATTATGCATGACGGCTAGAGACTGAGTGTGAACGAATGTGGCCTTTGTTGTCATTTCCTAGCGCTACCTTGCACGCATGTGGGGGGAGGGGGTGTTATTTCATGTGTGGCGGGGTGATGATGGGAATGAATAAAGGCAAACAGTATGAATTATGTACATGTGTATATATATATATGTCTGTGTGTGTTTTTTCTTTTTTTTAATTTTCCTAAAGAAGGAACAGAGAAGGTGAAGATATTCCCTCAAAGGCCCAGTCCTCTGTTCTTAACGCAACCTCGCTAATGCGGGAAAGGGCGAATAGTATGAAAGAAAAAAGAAAGATATATATATATATATATATATTAGGGAGAATAAAAAGATGTTCTGGAAGGAGGTAAATAAAGTGCGTAAGACAAGGGAGCAAATGGGAACTTCAGTGAAGGGCGCAAATGGGGAGGTGATAACAAGTAGTGGTGATGTGAGGAGATGGAGTGAGTATTTTGAAGGTTTGTTGAATGTGTTTGATGATAGAGTGGCAGATATAGGGTGTTTTGGTCGAGGTGGTGTGCAAAGTGAGAGGGTTAGGGAAAATGATTTGGTAAACAGAGAAGAGGTAGTAAAAGCTTTGCGGAAGATGAAAGCCGGCAAGGCAGCAGGTTTGGATGGTATTGCAGTGGAATTTATTAAAAAAGGGGGTGACTGTATTATTGACTGGTTGGTAAGGTTATTTAATGTATGTATGACTCATGGTGAGGTGCCTGAGGATTGGCGGAATGTGTGCATAGTGCCATTGTACAAAGGCAAAGGGGATAAGAGTGAGTGCTCAAATTACAGAGGTATAACTTTGAGTATTCCTGGTAAATTATATGGGAGGGTATTGATTGAGAGGGTGAAGGCATGTACAGAGCATCAGATTGGGGAAGAGCAGTGTGGTTTCAGAAGTGGTAGAGGATGTGTTGATCAGGTGTTTGCTTTGAAGAATGTATGTGAGAAATACTTAGAAAAGCAAATGGATTTGTATGTAGCATTTATGGATCTGGAGAAGGCATATGATAGAGTTGATAGAGGTGCTCTGTGGAAGGTATTAAGAATATATGGTGTGGGAGGCAAGTTGTTAGAAGCAGTGAAAAGTTTTTATCGAGGATGTAAGGCATGTGTACGTGTAGGAAGAGAGGAAAGTGATTGGTTCTCAGTGAATGTAGGTTAGCGGCAGGGGTGTGTGATGTCTCCATGGTTGTTTAATTTGTTTATGGATGGGGTTGTTAGGGAGGTAAATGCAAGAGTTTTGGAAAGAGGGGCAAGTATGAAGTCTGTTGGGGATGAGAGAGCTTGGGAAGTGAGTCAGTAGTTGTTCGTTGATGATACAGCGCTGGTGGCTGATTCATGTGAGAAACTGCAGAAGCTGGTGACTGAGTTTGGTAAAGTGTGTGAAAGAAGAAAGTTAAGAGTAAATGTGAATAAGAGCAAGGTTATTAGGTACAGTAGGGTTGAGGGTCAAGTCAATTGGGAGGTAAGTTTGAATGGAGAAAAACTGGAGGAATTAAAGTGTTTTAGATATCTGGGAGTGGATCTGGCAGCGGATGGAACCATGGAAGCAGAAGTAGATCATAGGGTGGGGGAGGGGGCGAAAATCCTGGGAGCCTTGAAGAATGTGTGGAAGTCGAGAACATTATCTCGGAAAGCAAAAATGGGTATGTTTGAAGGAATAGTGGTTCCAACAATGTTGTATGGTTGCGAGGCGTGGGCTATGGATAGAGTTGTGCGCAGGAGGATGGATGTGCTGGAAATGAGATGTTTGAGGACAATGTGTGGTGTGAGGTGTTTGATCGAGTAAGTAATGTAAGGGTAAGAGAGATGTGTGGAAATAAAAAGAGCGTGGTTGAGAGAGCAGAAGAGGGTGTTTTGAAATGGTTTGGGCACATGGAGAGAATGAGTGAGGAAAGATTGACCAAGAGGATATATGTGTCGGAGGTGTGGGAGACCAAATTGGAGGTAGAAAGTTGGAGTGAAAAAGATTTTGTGATCGGGGCCTGAACATGCAGGAGGGTGAAAGGCGGGCAAGGAATAGAGTGAATTGGATCGATGTGGTATACCGGGGTTGACTGTGCTGTCAGTGGATTGAATCAGGGCATGTGAAGCGTCTGGGGTGAACCATGGAAAGCTGTGTAGGTATGTATATTTGCGTGTGTGGACGTATGTATATACATGTGTATGGGGGTGGGTTGGGCCATTTCTTTCGTCTGTTTCCTTGCGCTACCTCGCAAACGCGGGAGACAGCGACAAAGCAAAAAAAAATATATATATATATATATATATATATATATATATATATGGAAGCGGAAGTGGATCATAGGGTGGGGGAGGGGGCGAAAATTCTGGGGGCCTTGAAGAATGTGTGGAAGTCGAGAACATTATCTCGGAAAGCAAAAATGGGTATGTTTGAAGGAATAGTGGTTCCAACAATGTTGTATGGTTGCGAAGCGTGGGCTATGGATAGAGTTGTGCGCAGGAGGATGGATGTGCTGGAAATGAGATGTTTGAGGACAATGTGTGGTGTGAGGTGGTTTGATCGAGTGAGTAACGTAAGGGTAAGAGAGATGTGTGGAAATAAAAAGAGCGTGGTTGAGAGAGCAGAAGAGGGTGTTTTGAAGTGGTTTGGGCACATGGAGAGGATGAGTGAGGAAAGATTGGCCAAGAGGATATATGTGTCGGAGGTGGAGGGAACAAGGAGAAGAGGGAGACCAAATTGGAGGTGGAAAGATGGAGTGAAAAAGATGTTGTGTGATCGGGGCCTGAACATGCAGGAGAGTGAAAGGAGGGCAAGGAATAGAGTGAATTGGAGCGATGTGGTATACCGGGGTTGACGTGCTGTCAGTGGATTGAATCAAGGCATGTGAAGCGTCTGGGGTAAACCATGGAAAGCTGTGTAGGTATGTATATTTGCGTGTGTGGACGTATGTATATACATGTGTATGGGGGGGGTTGGGCCATTTCTTGCGTCTGTTTCCTTGCGCTACCTCGCAAACGCGGGAGACAGCGACAAAGTATAAGAAAAAAAAAAATATATATATATAAGGGCAAATGAGAGTTGGGGTGAGAGAGTATCATTAAATTTTAGGGAGAATAAAAAGATGTTCTGGAAGGAGGTAAATAAAGTGCGTAAGACAAGGGAGCAAATGGGAACTTCAGTGAAGGGCGCAAATGGGGAGGTGATAACAAGTAGTGGTGATGTGAGGAGATGGAGTGAGTATTTTGAAGGTTTGTTGAATGTGTTTGATGATAGAGTGGCAGATATAGGGTGTTTTGGTCGAGGTGGTGTGCAAAGTGAGAGGGTTAGGGAAAATGATTTGGTAAACAGAGAAGAGGTAGTAAAAGCTTTGCGGAAGATGAAAGCCGGCAAGGCAGCAGGTTTGGATGGTATTGCAGTGGAATTTATTAAAAAAGGGGGTGACTGTATTATTGACTGGTTGGTAAGGTTATTTAATGTATGTATGACTCATGGTGAGGTGCCTGAGGATTGGCGGAATGTGTGCATAGTGCCATTGTACAAAGGCAAAGGGATAAGAGTGAGTGCTCAACTTACAGAGGTATAACTTTGAGTATTCCTGGTAAATTATATGGGAGGGTATTGATTGAGAGGGTGAAGGCATGTACAGAGCATCAGATTGGGGAAGAGCAGTGTGGTTTCAGAAGTGGTAGAGGATGTGTTGATCAGGTGTTTGCTTTGAAGAATGTATGTGAGAAATACTTAGAAAAGCAAATGGATTTGTATGTAGCATTTATGGATCTGGAGAAGGCATATGATAGAGTTGATAGAGATGCTCTGTGGAAGGTATTAAGAATATATGGTGTGGGAGGCAAGTTGTTAGAAGCAGTGAAAAGTTTTTATCGAGGATGTAAGGCATGTGTACGTGTAGGAAGAGAGGAAAGTGATTGGTTCTCAGTGAATGTAGGTTAGCGGCAGGGGTGTGTGATGTCTCCATTGTTGTTTAATTTGTTTATGGATGGGGTTGTTAGGGAGGTGAATGCAAGAGTTTTGGAAAGAGGGGCAAGTATGAAGTCTGTTGGGGATGAGAGAGCTTGGGAAGTGAGTCAGTAGTTGTTCGCTGATGATACAGCGCTAGGTGGCTGATTCATGTGAGAAACTGCAGAAGCTGGTGACTGAGTTTGGTAAAGTGTGTGAAAGAAGAAAGTTAAGAGTAAATGTGAATAAGAGCAAGGTTATTAGGTACAGTAGGGTTGAGGGTCAAGTCAATTGGGAGGTAAGTTTGAATGGAGAAAAACTGGAGGAATTAAAGTGTTTTAGATATCTGGGAGTGGATCTGGCAGCGGATGGAACCATGGAAGCAGAAGTAGATCATAGGGTGGGGGAGGGGGCGAAAATCCTGGGAGCCTTGAAGAATGTGTGGAAGTCGAGAACATTATCTCGGAAAGCAAAAATGGGTATGTTTGAAGGAATAGTGGTTCCAACAATGTTGTATGGTTGCGAGGCGTGGGCTATGGATAGAGTTGTGCGCAGGAGGATGGATGTGCTGGAAATGAGATGTTTGAGGACAATGTGTGGTGTGTGTTGTTTCGATCGAGTAAGTAACGTAAGGGTAAGAGAGATGTGTGGAAATAAAAAGAGCGTGGTTGAGAGAGCAGAAGAGGGTGTTTTGAAATGGTTTGGGCACATGGAGAGAATGAGTGAGGAAAGATTGACCAAGAGGATATATGTGTCGGAGGTGTGGGAGACCAAATTGGAGGTAGAAAGTTGGAGTGAAAAAGATTTTGTGATCGGGGCCTGAACATGCAGGAGGGTGAAAGGCGGGCAAGGAATAGAGTGAATTGGATCGATGTGGTATACCGGGGTTGATGTGCTGTCAGTGGATTGAATCAGGGCATGTGAAGCGTCTGGGGTGAACCATGGAAAGCTGTGTAGGTATGTATATTTGCGTGTGTGGACGTATGTATATACATGTGTATGGGGGTGGGTTGGGCCATTTCTTTCGTCTGTTTCCTTGCGCTACCTCGCAAACGCGGGAGACAGCGACAAAGCAAAAAAAAAATATATATATATATATATATATATATATATATATATATATATATATATATATATATATATATATATATATATGGAAGCGGAAGTGGATCATAGGGTGGGGGAGGGGGCGAAAATTCTGGGGGCCTTGAAGAATGTGTGGAAGTCGAGAACATTATCTCGGAAAGCAAAAATGGGTATGTTTGAAGGAATAGTGGTTCCAACAATGTTGTATGGTTGCGAAGCGTGGGCTATGGATAGAGTTGTGCGCAGGAGGATGGATGTGCTGGAAATGAGATGTTTGAGGACAATGTGTGGTGTGAGGTGGTTTGATCGAGTGAGTAACGTAAGGGTAAGAGAGATGTGTGGAAATAAAAAGAGCGTGGTTGAGAGAGCAGAAGAGGGTGTTTTGAAGTGGTTTGGGCACATGGAGAGGATGAGTGAGGAAAGATTGGCCAAGAGTATATATGTGTCGGAGGTGGAGGGAACAAGGAGAAGAGGGAGACCAAATTGGAGGTGGAAAGATGGAGTGAAAAAGATGTTGTGTGATCGGGGCCTGAACATGCAGGAGAGTGAAAGGAGGGCAAGGAATAGAGTGAATTGGAGCGATGTGGTATACCGGGGTTGACGTGCTGTCAGTGGATTGAATCAAGGCATGTGAAGCGTCTGGGGTAAACCATGGAAAGCTGTGTAGGTATGTATATTTGCGTGTGTGGACGTATGTATATACATGTGTATGGGGGGGGTTGGGCCATTTCTTGCGTCTGTTTCCTTGCGCTACCTCGCAAACGCGGGAGACAGCGACAAAGTATAAGAAAAAAAAAAATATATATATATAAGGGCAAATGAGAGTTTGGGTGAGAGAGTATCATTAAATTTTAGGGAGAATAAAAAGATGTTCTGGAAGGAGGTAAATAAAGTGCGTAAGACAAGGGAGCAAATGGGAACTTCAGTGAAGGGCGCAAATGGGGAGGTGATAACAAGTAGTGGTGATGTGAGAAGGAGATGGAGTGAGTATTTTGAAGGTTTGTTGAATGTGTTTGATGATAGAGTGGCAGATATAGGATGTTTTGGTCGAGGTGGTGTGCAAAGTGAGAGGGTTAGGGAAAATGATTTGGTAAACAGAGAAGAGGTAGTAAAAGCTTTGCGGAAGATGAAAGCCGGCAAGGCAGCAGGTTTGGATGGTATTGCAGTGGAATTTATTAAAAAAGGGGGTGACTGTATTGTTGAATGGTTGGTAAGGTTATTTAATGTATGTATGACTCATGGTGAGGTGCCTGAGGATTGGTGGAATGCGTGCATAGTGCCATTGTACAAAGGCAAAAGGGATAAGAGTGAGTGCTCAACTTACAGAGGTATAAGTTTGTTGAGTATTCCTGGTAAATTATATGGGAGGGTATTGATTGAGAGGGTGAAGGCATGTACAGAGCATCAGATTGGGGAAGAACAGTGTGGTTTCAGAAGTGGTAGAGGATGTGTGGATCAGGTGTTTGCTTTGAAGAATGTATGTGAGAAATACTTAGAAAAGCAAATGGATTTGTATGTAGCATTTATGGATCTGGAGAAGGCATATGATAGAGTTGATAGAGATGCTCTGTGGAAGGTATTAAGAATATATGGTGTGGGAGGCAAGTTGTTAGAAGCAGTGAAAAGTTTTTATCGAGGATGTAAGGCATGTGTACGTGTAGGAAGAGAGGAAAGTGATTGGTTCTCAGTGAATGTAGGTTTGCGGCAGGGGTGTGTGATGTCTCCATTGTTGTTTAATTTGTTTATGGATAGGGTTGTTAGGGAGGTGAATGCAAGAGTCTTGGAAAGAGGGGCAAGTATGAAGTCTGTTGGGGATGAGAGAGCTTGGGAAGTGAGTCAGTTGTTGTTCGCTGATGATACAGCGCTAGTGGCTGATTCATGTGAGAAACTGCAGAAGCTGGTGACTGAGTTTGGTAAAGTGTGTGAAAGAAGAAAGTTAAGAGTAAATGTGAATAAGAGCAAGGTTATTAGGTACAGTAGGGTTGAGGGTCAAGTCAATTGGGAGGTAAGTTTGAATGGAGAAAAACTGGAGGAAGTAAAGTGTTTTAGATATCTGGGAGTGGATCTGGCAGCGGATGGAACCATGGAAGCGGAAGTGGATCATAGAGTGGGGTAGGGGGCGAAAATTCTGGGAGCCTTGAAGAATGTGTGGAAGTCGAGAACATTATCTCGGAAAGCAAAAATGGGTATGTTTGAAGGAATAGTGGTTCCAACAATGTTGTATGGTTGCGAGGCGTGGGCTGTGGATAGAGTTGTGCGCAGGAGGATGGATGTGCTGGAAATGAGATGTTTGAGGACAATGTGTGGTGTGAGGTGGTTCGATCGAGTAAGTAACGTAAGGGTAAGAGAGATGTGTGGAAATAAAAAGAGCGTGGTTGAGAGAGCAGAAGAGGGTGTTTTGAAATGGTTTGGGCACATGGAGAGAATGAGTGAGGAAAGATTGACCAAGAGGATATATGTGTCAGAGGTGGAGGGAACGAGGAGAAGAGGGAGACCAAATTGGAGGTGGAAAGATGGAGTGAAAAAGATTTTGTGTGATCGGGGCCTGAACATGCAGGAGGGTGAAAGGAGGGAAGGAATAGAGTGAATTGGAGCGATGTGGTATACCGGGGTTGACGTGCTGTCAGTGGAGTGAATCAAGGCATGTGAAGCGTCTGGGGTAAACCATGGAAAGCTGTGTAGGTATGTATATTTGCGTGTGTGGACGTATGTATATACATGTGTATGGGGGTGGGTTGGGCCATTTCTTTCGTCTGTTTCCTTGCACTACCTCGCAAATGCGGGAGACAGCGACAAAGCAAAAAAAAAAAAAAGATATATATATATATATATATATATATATATATATATATATATATATATATATATATATATATATATATTTTTTTTTTTTTTTTTTTTTTTACCTCGTCGCTGTCTCCCGCGGTTGCGAGGTAGCGCAAGGAAACAGACGAAAGAAATGGCCCAACCCCCCCCATACACATGTACATACACACGTCCACACACGCAAATATACATACCTACACAGCTTTCCATGGTTTACCCCGGACGCTTCACATGCCTTGATTCAATCCACTGACAGCACGTCAACCCCTGTATAACACATCGCTCCAATTCACTCTATTCCTTGCCCTCCTTTCACCCTCCTGCATGTTCAGGCCCCGATCACACAAAATCCTTTTCACTCCATCTTTCCACCTCCAATTTGGTCTCCCTCTTCTCCTCGTTCCCTCCACCTCCGACACATATATCCTCTTGGTCAATCTTTCCTCACTCATTCTCTCCATGTGCCCAAACCATTTCAAAACACCCTCTTCTGCTCTCTCAACCACGCTCTTTTTATTTCCACACATCTCTCTTACCCTTACGTTACTTACTCGATCAAACCACCTCACACCACACATTGTCCTCAAACATCTCATTTCCAGCACATCCATCCTCCTGCGCACAACTCTATCCATAGCCCACGCCTCGCAACCATACAACATTGTTGGAACCACTATTCCTTCAAACATACCCATTTTTGCTTTCCGAGATAATGTTCTCGACTTCCACACATTTTTCAAGGCTCCCAAAATTTTCGCCCCCTCCCCCACCCTATGATCCACTTCTGCTTCCATGGTTCCATCCGCTGACAGATCCACTCCCAGATATCTAAAACACTTCACTTCCTCCAGTTTTTCTCCATTCAAACTCACCTCCCAATTGACTTGACCCTCAACCCTACTGTACCTAATAACCTTGCTCTTATTCACTTTTACTCTTAACTTTCTTCTTCCACACACTTTACCAAACTCCGTCACCAGCTTCTGCAGTTTCTCACATGAATCCGCCACCAGCGCTGTATCATCAGCGAACAACAACTGACTCACTTCCCAAGCTCTCTCATCCCCAACAGACTTCATACTTGCCCCTCTTTCCAAGACTCTTGCATTTACCTCCCTAACAACCCCATCCATAAACAAATTAAACAACCATGGAGACATCACACACCCCTGCCGCAAACCTACATTCACTGAGAACCAATCACTTTCCTCTCTTCCTACACGTACACATGCCTTACATCCTCGATGAAAAACTTTTCACTGCTTCTAACAACTTGCCTCCCACACCATATATTCTTAATACCTTCCACAGAGCATCTCTATCAACTCTATCATATGCCTTCTCCAGATCCATAAATGCTACATACAAATCCATTTGCTTTTCTAAGTATTTCTCACATACATTCTTCAAAGCAAACACCTGATCCACACATCCTCTACCACTTCTGAAACCACACTGCTCTTCCCCAATCTGATGCTCTGTACATGCCTTCACCCTCTCAATCAATACCCTCCCATATAATTTACCAGGAATACTTAACAAACTTATACCTCTGTAATTTGAGCACTCACTCTTATCCCCTTTGCCTTTGTACAATGGCACTATGCACGCATTCCGCCAATCCTCAGGCACCTCACCATGAGTCATACATACATTAAATAACCTTACCAACCAGTCAACAATACAGTCACCCCCTTTTTTAATAAATTCCACTGCAATACCATCCAAACCTGCTGCCTTGCCGGCTTTCATCTTCCGCAAAGCTTTTACTACCTCTTCTCTGTTTACCAAATCATTTTCCCTAACCCTCTCACTTTGCACACCACCTCGACCAAAACACCCTATATCTGCCACTCTGTCATCAGACACATTCAACAAACCTTCAAAATACTCACTCCATCTCCTTCTCACATCACCACTACTTGTTATCACCTCCCCATTTGCGCCCTTCACCGAAGTTCTCATTTGCTCCCTTGTCTTACGCACTTTATTTACCTCCTTCCAGAACATCTTTTTATTCTCCCTAAAATTTAATGATACTCTCTCACACCAACTCTCATTTGCCCTTTTTTTCACCTCTTGCACCTTTGTCTTGACCTCCTGTCTCTTTCTTTTATACATCTCCCTCTCAATTGCATTTTTTCCCTGCAAAAATCGTCCAAATGCCTCTCTCTTCTCTTTCACTAGTACTCTTGCTTCTTCATCCCACCACTCACTACCCTTTCTAATCAACCCACCTCCCACTCTTCTCATGCCACAAGCATCTTTTGCGCAATCCATCACTGATTCCCTAAATACATCCCATTCCTCCCCCACTCCCTTACTTCCATTGTTCTCACCTTTTTCCATTCTGTACTCAGTCTCTCCTGGTACTTCCTCACACAGGTCTCCTTCCCAAGCTCACTTACTCTCACCACCCTCTTCACCCCAACATTCACTCTTCTTTTCTGAAAACCCATACAAATCTTCACCTTTGCCTCCACAAGATAATGATCAGACATCCCTCCAGTTGCACCTCTCAGCACATTAACATCCAAAAGTCTCTCTTTCGCACGCCTGTCAATTAACACGTAATCCAATAACGCTCTCTTGCCATCTCTCCTACTTACATAAGTATACTTATGTATATCTCGCTTTTTAAACCAGGTATTCCCAATCATCAGTCCTTTTTCAGCACATAAATCTACAAGCTCTTCACCATTTCCATTTACAACACTGAACACCCCATGTATACCAATTATTCCCTCAACTGCCACATTACTCACCTTTGCATTCAAATCACCCATCACTATAACCCGGTCTCGTGCATCAAAACCACTAACACACTCATTCAGCTGCTCCCAAAACACTTGCCTCTCATGATCTTTCTTCTCATGCCCAGGTGCATATGCACCAATAATCACCCACCTCTCTCCATCAGCTTTCAGTTTTACCCATATTAATCGAGAATTAACTTTCTTACATTCTATCACATACTCCCACAACTCCTGTTTCAGGAGTATTGCTACTCCTTCCCTTGCTCTTGTCCTCTCACTAACCCCTGACTTTACTCCCCAGACATTCCCAAACCACTCTTCCCCTTTACCCTTGAGCTTCGTTTCACTCAGAGCCAAAACATCCAGGTTCCTTTCCTCAAACATACTACCTATCTCTCCTTTTTTCACATCTTGGTTACATCCACACACATTTAGGCACCCCACTCTGAGCCTTCGAGGAGGATGAGCACTCCCCGCATGACTCCTTCTTCTGTTTCCCATTTTAGAAAGTTAATACAAGGAGGGGAGGATTTCTGGCCCCCCGCTCCCGTGTACGTGTAGGAAGAGAGGAAAGTGATTGGTTCTCAGTGAATGTAGGTTTGCGGCAGGGGTGTGTGATGTCTCCATGGTTGTTTAATTTGTTTATGGATGGGGTTGTTAGGGAGGTAAATGCAAGAGTTTTGGAAAGAGGGGCAAGTATGAAGTCTGTTGGGGATGAGAGAGCTTGGGAAGTGAGTCAGTTGTTGTTCGCTGATGATACAGCGCTGGTGGCTGATTCATGTGAGAAACTGCAGAAGCTGGTGACTGAGTTTGGTGAAGTGTGTGGAAGAAGAAAGTTAAGAGTAAATGTGAATAAGAGCAAGGTTATTAGGTACAGTAGGGTTGAGGGTCGAGTCAATTGGGAGGTGAGTTTGAATGGAGAAAAACTGGAGGAAGTGAAGTGTTTTAGATATCTGGGAGTGGATCTGGCAGCGGATGGAACCATGGAAGCAGAAGTGGATCATTGGGTGGGGGAGGGGGCGAAAATTCTGGGGGCCTTGAAGAATGTGTGGAAGTCGAGAACATTATCTCGGAAAGCAAAAATGGGTATGTTTGAAGGAATAGTGGTTCCAACAATGTTGTATGGTTGTGAGGCGTGGGCTATGGATAGAGTTGTGTGCAGGAGGATGGATGTGCTGGAAATGAGATGTTTGAGGACAATGTGTGGTGTGAGGTGGTTTGATCGAGTGAGTAACGTAAGGGTAAGAGAGATGTGTGGAAATAAAAAGAGCGTGGTTGAGAGAGCAGAAGAGGGTGTTTTGAAGTGGTTTGGGCACATGGAGAGAATGAGTGAGGAAAGATTGACCAAGAGGATATATGTGTCGGAGGTGGAGGGAACGAGGAGAAGAGGGAGACCAAATTGGAGGTGGAAAGATGGAGTGAAAAAGATTTTGTGTGATCGGGGCCTGAACATGTAGGAGGGTGAAAGGAGGGCAAGGAATAGAGTGAATTGGAGCGATGTGGTATACCGGGGTTGACGTGCTGTCAGTGGATTGAATCAAGGCATGTGAAGCGTCTGGGGTAAACCATGGAAAGCTGTGTAGGTATGTATATTTGCGTGTGTGGACGTATGTATATTCATGTGTATGGGGGGGGGTTGGGCCATTTCTTTCGTCTCTTTCCTTGTGCTACCTCGCAAACGCGGGAGACAGCGACAAAGTATAATAAATAAATAAAAATATATATATATATATATATATATATATATATATATATATATATATATATAAAAGCGAGATATACATAAGTATACGTGTGTAAGTAGGAGAGATGGTCAGAGAGCGTTATTGGATTACGTGTTAATTGATAGGCGCGCGAAAGAGAGACTTTTGGATGTTAATCTGCTGAGAGGTGCAACTGGAGGGATGTCTGATCATAATCTTGTGGAGGCGAAGGTGATGATTTGTAGGGGTTTTCAGAAAAGAAGAGAGAATGTTGGGGTAAAGAGAGTGGTGAGAGTAAGTGAGCTTGGGAAGGAGACTTGTGTGAAGAAGTACCAGGAGAGACTGAGTACAGAATGGAAAAAGGTGAGAACAAAGGAGGTAAGGGGAGTGGGGGAGGGATGGGATGTATTTAGGGAAGCAGTGATGGCTTGTGCAAAAGATGCTTGTGGCATGATAAGTGTGGGAGGTGGGTTGATTAGAAAGGGTAGTGAGTGGTGGGATGAAGAAGTAAGATTATTAGTGAAAGAGAAGAGAGAGGCATTTGGATGATTTTAGCAGGGAAAAATGCAAATGAGTGGGAGATGTATAAAAGAAAGAGGCAGGAGGTCAAGAGAAAGGTGCAAGAGGTGAAAAAGAGGGCAAATGAGAGTTGGGGTGAGAGAGTATCATTAAATATAAGGGAGAATAAAAAGATGTTCTGGAAGGAGGTAAATAAAGTGCGTAAGACAAGTGAGCAAATGGGAACTTCAGTGAAGGGGGCTAATGGAGAGGTGATAACAAGTAGTGGTGATGTGAGAAGGAGATGGAGTGAGTATTCTGAAGGTTTGTTGAATGTGTGTGATGATAGAGTGGCAGATATAGGGTGTTTTGGTCGAGGTGGTGTGCAAAGTGAGAGGGTTAGGGAAAATGATTTGGGGAACAGAGAATAGGTAGTGAAAGCTTTGTCGAAGATGAAAGCCGGCAAGGCAGTAGGTTTGGATGGTATTGCAGTGGAATTTATTAAAAAAGGGGGTGACTGTATTATTGACTGGTTGGTAAGGTTATTTAATGTATGTATGATTCATGGTGAGGTGCCTGAGGTGCCTGAGGATTGGCGGAATGCTTGCATAGTGCCATTGTACAAAGGCAAAGGGGATAAAAGTGAGTGCTCAAATTACAGAGGTATAAGTTTGTTGAGTATTCCTGGTAAATTATATGGGAGGGTATTGATTGAGAGGGTGAAGGCACGTACAGAGCATCAGATTGGGGAAGAGCAGTGTGGTTTCAGAAGTGGTAGAGGATGTGTGGATCAGGTGTTGGCTTTGTAGAATGTATGTGAGAATACTTAGAAAAGCAAATTGATTTGTATGTAGCATTTATGGATCTGGAGAAGGCATATGATAGAGTTGATAGAGATGCTTTGAGGAAGGTATTAAGAATATATGGTGTGGGAGGCAAGTTGTTAGAAGCAGTGAAAAGTTTTTATCGAGGATGTAAGGCATATGTACGTGTAGGAAGAGAGGGAAGTGATTGGTTCTCAGTGAATGTAGGTTTGCGGCAGGGGTTTGTGTGATGTCTCCATGGTTGTTTAATTTGTTTATGGATGGGGTTGTTAGGGAGGTGAATGCAAGAGTTTTGGAAAGAGGGGCAAGTATGCAGTCTGTTGGGGATGAGAGAGCTTGGGAAGTGAGTCAGTTGTTGTTCGCTGATGATACAGCGCTGGTGGCTGATTCATGAGAAACTGCAGAAGCTGGTGACTGAGTTTGGTAAAGTGTGTGAAAGAAGAAAGTTAAGAGTAGATGTGAATAAGAGCAAGGTTATTAGGTACAGTAGGGTTGAGGGTCAAGTCAATTGGGAGGTAAGTTTGAATGGAGAAAAACTGGAGGAAGTAAAGTGTTTCAGATATGTCGGAGTGGATCTGGCAGTGGATGGAACCATGGAAGCGGAAGTGAATCATAGGGTGGGGGAGGGGGCGAAAATTCTGGGAGCCTTGAAGAATGTGTGGAAGTCGAGAACATTATCTCGGAAAGCAAAAATGGGTATGTTTGAAGGAATAGGGGTTCCAACAATGTTGTATGGTTGCGAGGCATGGGCTATGGGTAGAGTTGTGCGCAGGAGGGTGGATGTGCTGGAAATGAGATGTTTGAGGACAATATGTGGTGTGAAGTGGTTTGATCGAGTAAGTAATGTAACGGTAAGAGAGATGTGTGGAAATAAAAAGAGTGTGGTTGAGAGAGCAGAAGAGGGTGTATTGAAATGGTTTGGTCACATGGAGAGAATGAGTGAGGAAAGATTGACCAAGAGGATATATGTGTCAGAGGTGGAGGGAACGAGAAGTGGAAGACCAAATTGGAGGTGGAAAGATGGAGTGAAAAAGATTTTGAGTGATTGGGGCCTGAACATGCAGGAGGGTGAAAGGCGTTCAAGGAACAGAGTGAATTGGAACGATGTGGTATATCAGGGTCGACGTGCTGTCAGTGGATTGAACCAGGGCATGTGAAGCATCTGGGGTAAACCATGGAAAGTTGTGTGGGGCCCGGGTATGGAAAGGGAGCTGTGGTTTCGGTGCATTATTACATGACAGCTAGAGACTGAGTGTGAACGAATGGGGCCTTTGTTGTCTTTTCCTAGCGCTACCTCGCACACATGAGGGGGGAGGGGGTGGTTATTCCATGTGTGGCGAGGTGGTGATGGGAATAGATAAAGATAGACAGTATGAATTGTGTACATGTGTATATATGTATGTGTCTGTGTGTGTATATATATGTGTACATTGAGATGTATAGGTATGTATATTTGCGTGTGTGGACGTGTATGTATATAGATGTGTATGTGGGTGGGTTGGGCCATTCTTTCGTCTGTTTCCTTGCGCTACCTCGCTAACGCTGGAGGCAGCCTGAAAACACACTGCTCTTCCCCAATCTGATGCTCTGTACATGCCTTCACCCTATCAATACCCTCCCATATAATTTACCAGGAATACTCAACAAACTTGTACCTCTGTAAGTTGAGCACTCACTCTTATCCCCTTTTCCTTTGTACAATGGCACTATGCAAGCATTCCGCCAATCCTCAGGTACCTCACCATGAATCATACATAATTTACATAACCTTACCAACCAGTCAACAATACAATCACCCCCTTTTTCAATAAATTCCACTGCAATACCATCCAAACCTACTGCCTTGCCGGCTTTCATCTTCCACAAAGCTTTTACTACCTCTTCTCTGTTTACTAACTCATTTTCCCTAACCCTCTCACTTTGCACACCACCTCGACCAAAACACCCTATATCTGCCACTCTGTCATCAAACACATTCAACGAACCTTCAGAATACTCACTCCATCTCCTCACATCACCACTACTTGTTATCACCTCCCAATTAACCCCCTTCACTGAAGTTCCCATTTGCTCCCTTGTCTTACGCACTTTATTTACCTCCTTCCAAAACATCTTTTTATTTTCCCTAAAATTTAATGATAATCTCTCGCCCCAACTCTCATTTGCCCTCTTTTTCACCTCTTGCACCTTTCTCTTGAGCTCCTGTCTCTTTCTTTTATACCTCTCCCACTCATTTGCATTTTTTCCCTGCAAAAATCGTCCAAATGCCTGTCTCTTCTCTTTCACTAATGATCTTACTTCTTCATCCCACCACTCACTACCATTTCTAATCAACCCACCTCCCACGCTTCTCATGAACCAAGCATCTTTTGCACAAGCCATCACTGCTTCCCTAAATACATCCCATTCCTTCCCCACTCCCCTTACCTCCTTTGTTCTCACCTTTTTCCATTCTGTACTCAGTCTCTCCTGGTACTTCCTCACACAAGTCTCCTTCCCAAGCTCACTTACTCTCACCACTCTCTTTACCCCAACATTCTCTCTTCTATTCTGAAAACCCCTTCAAATCTTCACCTTCGCCTCCACAAGATAATGATCAGACATCCCTCCAGTTGCACCTCTCAACAAATTAACATCCAAAAGTCTCTCTTTCGTGCGCCTATCAATTAACACGTAATCCAATAATGCTCTCTGGCTATCTCTGGCCATATATATATATTAATTTTATTATTTTGCTTTGTCGCTGTCTCCCGCGTTTGCTAGGTAGCGCAAGGAAACAGACGAAAGAAATGGCCCAACCCACCCCCATACACATGTATATACATACACGTCCACACCACAAATATACATACCTATACATCTCAATGTACACATATATATACACACACAGACACATACCTATATACCCATGCACACAATTCACACTGTCTGCCTTTATTCATTCCCATCCCCACCTCGCCACACATGGAATACCACCCCCCTCCCACCTCATGTGTGCGAGGTAGCGCTAGGAAAAGACAACAATGGCCCCATTCGTTCACACTCAGTCTCTAGCTGTCATGCAATAATGCCCGAAACCACAGCTCCCTTTCCACATCCAGGCCCCACACAACTTTCCATGGTTTACCCCAGACGCTTCACATGCCCTGATTCAATCCACTGACAGCACGTCAACCCCGGTGTACCACATCGATCCAATTCACTCTATTCCTTGCCCGCCTTTCACCCTCCTGCATGTTCAGGCCCCGATCACTCAAAATCTTTTTCACTCCATCTTTCCACCTCCAATTTGGTCTCCCACTTCTCCTCGTTCCCTCCACCTCTGACACATATATCCTCTTGGTCAATCTTTCCTCACTCATTCTCTCCATGTGCCCAAACCATTTCAGAACACCCTCTTCTGCTCTCTCAACCACGCTCTTTTTATTTCCTCACATCTCTCTTACCCTTACATTACTTACTCGATCAAACCACCTCACACCACACATTGTCCTCAAACATCTCATTTCCAGCACATCCACCCTCCTGCACACAACTCTATCCATAGACCATGCCTCACAACCCTACAACATTGTTGGAACCACTATTCCTTCAAACATACCCATTTTTGCTTTCCGAGATAATGTTCTCGACTTCCACACATTCTTCAAGGCTCCCAGGTTTTTCGCACCCTCCCCCACCTTATGATTCACTTCCGTTTCCATGGTTCCATCTGCTGCCAGATCCACTCCCAGATATCTAAAACGCTTTACTTCCTCCAGTTTTTCTCCATTCAAACTTACCTCCCAATTGACTTGACCCTCAACCCTACTGTACCTAATAACCTTGCTCTTATTCACATTTACTCTTAACTTTCTTCTTTCACACACTTTACCCAACTCAGTCACCAGCTTCTGCAGTTTCTTACATGAATCAGCCACCAGCGCTGTATCATCAGCGAACAACAAATGACTCACTTCCCAAGCTCTTTCATCCACAACAGACTGTATACTTGCCCCTCTTTCCAAAACTCTTGCATTCACCTCCCTAACAACCCCATCCATAAACAAATTAAACAACCATGGAGACATCACACACCCCTGCCACAAACCTACATTCACTGAGAACCAATCACTTTCCTCTCTTCCTACACGGACACATGCCTTACATCCTCGATAAAAACTTTTCACTGCTTCTAACAACATGCCTCCCACACCATATATTCTTAATACCTTCCACAGAGCATCTCTGTCAACTCTTATCATATGCCTTCTCCAGATCCATAAATGCTACATACAAATCCATTTGCTTTTCTAAGTATTTCTCACATACATTCTTCAAAGCAAACACCTGATCCACACATCCTCTACCACTTCTGAAACCACACTGCTCTTCCCCAGTCTGATGCTCTGTATGTGCCTTCACCCTCTCAATCAATACCCTCCCATATAATTTACCAGGAATACTCAACAAACTTATACCTCTGTAATTTGAGCACTCACTCTTATCCCCTTTGCCTTTGTACAATGGCACTATGCAAGCATTCTGCCAATCCTCAGGCACCTCACCATGAGTCATACATACATTAAATAACCTTACCAACCAGTCAACAATACAGTCGCCCCCTTTTTTAATAAATTCCACTGCAATACCATCCAAACCTGCTGCCTTGCCGCCTTTCATCTTCCACAAAGCTTTTACTACCTCTTCTCTGTTTACTAACTCATTTTCCCTAACCCTCTCACTTTGCACACCACCTCGACCAAAACACCCTATATCTGCCACTCTGTCATCAGACACATTCAATAAACCTTTAAAATACTCACTCCATCTCCTTCTCACATGACCACTACTTGTTATCACCTCCCCATTTGCGCCCTTCACTGAAGTCCCCATTTGCTCCCTTGTCTTACGCACTTTATTTACCTCCTTCCAGAACATCTTTTTATTCTCCCTAAAATTTAATGATACTCTCTCACCCCAACTCTCATTTGCCCTTTTTTTCACCTCTTGCACCTTTCTCTTGACCTCCTGTCTCTTTCTTTTATACATCTCCCACTCAACTGCATTTTTTCCCTGCAAAAATTGTCCAAATGCCTCTCTCTTCTCTTTCACTAATAATCTTACTTCTTCATCCCATATATATATGTATACGTAGAGATGTATAGGTATGTATATTTGCGTGTGTGGACGTGTATGTGTATACATGTGTATGTGGGTGGGTTGGGCCATTCTTTTGTCTGTTTCCTTGCGCTACCTCGCTAATGCAGGAGACAGCGGCAAAGCAAAATAAATAGATAAATATTGAATTCATGATAGGATAATGATGTAGGGCATAATTTTCATGCTTTATGAGATTCTGGGGCCCAAGTGTTATTTTGGAACTACATGTTAATTTGTGTTATTAAACTTTTTATTGATTGCCTGTTAAATATATTCTTTATTCTTTTGGTATCTGTTTGCCTCAGGAAGCATAACTATAGAGTTTGGAGGTTTAAGCTAAAGAATCTTTTCATCACATATTCCATTTTTGAAACAAAACAATGTTTTGGCCTGAAAGGTTTCCTAATCTAATACCTGCATTTTTAGCCCATTTTCTTTACAAATTAGGTTTTCTTTGAGATAGCAGTATAGGTCATATTTTTATGCTAAAGAAGATATATACAATGTATCAGCTGAAATAAAGAAGAAATGCAGAATATCCTATACTGTAAGACTGAAAATCAGGATCTCTATTTATCTAACTCTGCTGTAGATATAAGTCTTGTGCTATTGTAGATAAACTCCTGGGACACACCTGTGTTCAGGTTTGTGCCAGGTCAAGGTTGTTTAGAACCTCCTACCTTTAATTTTCAAGATAGAGAGCTCAGTATACCTTTGATGGACTTTTGTCCTTGACTAAAATTGTCCAACCAGTTCAGTAATCCGTCATGAGTTCTTCCATCAAATTATCTTGAAAAGCAAAAATGGGTATGTTTGAAGAAATAGTGGTTCCAACAATGTTATATGGTTGCGAGGCGTGGGCTATAGATAGAGTTGTGCAGAGGAGGGTGGATGTGCTGTAAATGAAATGTTTGAGGACGATATGTGGTGTGAGGTGGTTTGATTGAGTAAGTAATGGAAGGGTAAGAGAGATGTGTGGAAATAAAGAGAGTGTGGTTGAGAGAGCAGAAGAGGGTGTTTTGAAATGGTTTGGTCTCATGGAGAGAATGAGCAAGGAAAGATTGACCAAGAGGATATATGTGTCAGAGGTGGAGGGAACGAGAAGTGGGAGACCAAATTGGAGGTGGAAAGATGGAGTGAAAAAGATTTTGAGTGATCAGGGCCTGAACATGCAGGAGGGTGAAAGGCGTGCAAGGAATAGAGTGAATTGGAACGATGTGGTATACCAGGGTCGACGTACTGTCAATGGATTGAACCAGGGCGTGTGAAGCATCTAGGGTAAACCATGGAAAGTTCTGTGGTGCATGGATGTGGAAAGGGAGCTGTGGTTTGAGTGCATTATACATGACAGCTAGAGACTGAGTGTGAACGAATGTGGCCTTTTCCTAGTGCTACCTCACGCACTTGCGGGGGAGGGGGTTGTTATTTCATGTGTGGCGGGGTGGCGATGGGAATGAATAAAGGCAGATAGTATGAATTTTCTACATGTGTATATATGTATGTGTCTGTGTGTGTATATATATGTATACGTTGAGATGTATAGGTATGTATATTTGCGTGTGTGGACATACATGTGTATGTGGGTGGGTTGGGCCATTCTTTTGTCTGTTTCCTTGCGCTACCTTGCTAATGCAGGAGACAGCGACAAAGCAAAATAAATAAATAAAATATATTCTGAAATGCTTATGTTGCCAATAAAATGAATTTTGCTGAGATGCTTTATTGTTTGCAGATTCGGCATCGACGTATCCCCATCTTATTTTTTGCAAACAAAATGGATATGCGTGAAGCAGTGAGTAGTGTTAAGGTTTCAGCAGCTTTGGGCTTAGAGCGAATTACAGACAAGCCATGGCATATTACTGCTTCCAATGCCATTACTGGAGATGGTCTACATGAGGGTGTGGAATGGCTTACATATCAGATTAAAGAAAACCTTGGAAACAATAAGTAATGGTTTACAGACAATACTTGTATCACTTGGTATTAATTCTTTGGTAGTATCAGGAATACAGCTTGAGAATACTTCAAGTTATTGTATTTCAACAGATCTGTTATAGTTGTTAAAAGAAGCATTTCTTGAACATCCTCAATTTGAAGTTCATGATGCATTAGATGCTGTGAAGTATGATGTAGGAAAGTGAACTTGGTTATAGACTACCAGAAAAATAATCTGTTTTCCACAGTGTTAACATTGCTTAGTTAGGTATGACCTGCTGAGCTTGTTTTCCTCATCTAGTCAATGCAGTATTGCTACTGAATAATGGTTAGAAAAAAGTGCAGTTCATTATTTATTGAGTTAGGCTTTCGTCTTTGTCTCTCTCAGCTTTCTTTATATGGGCTGTAATTATTATTATTACTGAGATGCAAAGAAAGCTATCTTTATAGGTTTATCAAAAGGCTAGGTATCTGATATGAACAGATAAAGTTTTCAAAACCCACCACGGTAAATTGTCATGAGGTGTGAATTAATGCATTGGTATGAGTTATAGAAAAAAATCAAAGCAGGTTTCTTGAATATGATAGGCTTGGATGAGGAAAGCATTTTCATGGATAAATGAAGATGTATAGGATGTAATGAAAAGAAAAATATTAACCTAGTCATTAGGCTGTGATTTCTTTTATGTAGAATTCTTCACTTCAGGAATAACTAGTCATACATCTACAGTGTGTATATTTTCAAGCTGTCTATACATTCTGGCCTTTGAAAGAAGGAGACCATAGCACGGTGATAAGTATATGTAAGTGACTGATTTTTTTCACATGGGTTTAGCGTGTATGTATTACTGTAATTTTTTCGTTATATCTTACTGTGCAAAGTCAGTTTACATTCCAGACTTATTGGTGATAAGAACCTTTCATTGTAGCACTGTATCAGCACAAGTGTTTACTAAGTTGGACCACACATTTTCATATTTAGTTGATGAGTAGATTCATCTTTGTTCACTCTTTTATTTTTCTCTATTTTTATTTCACAATGCAGTGATATATCCTCATACCTCACCAACTTTTTGTTGAACCTGTGTAGTCAACAATTCCCATTTAATTTTCTGTTTTATACATATTTTTCAACAACTCATCCCTTTTCATGTGGTGTTCGTGTTCCTCCCATCTCGGCGTTATTTCATCAAGCTGATTAATTTGTAATGCAACTTCTGTACCTTTTTACATCTTTATGAAATTCTGTAAGTGGTATTACTTATGTTAAATTTCTCTCAGTTAATTATGAGCCATAAGATAATTACTTCATTAGTGTATTAAAAGTGCAGCATGCTATAAAGTACAATAGCAGTAAATGCTTGCAGAAATTTTATCGTTTGAATTGTTACATGTGTTTTTTACAGTGCATGTACCAAATAAATTTGTGAAAATCAAGGTTTTCAAAATGGTAAAAAGGATTTTTTGCTTAAAGTGTTAAGGTCACTTTCTTGTTTTTTGTACCGTTTGTTACATCATCACTTTTAATTGCACCATGTGAAATAGTTGTCCAATTAATGGAATTGCTAGGTACACAGTTTCATAAAAAGTACAAGTACATAAATTATTTACAACTATGTATGATGGAGGGCTCATGTAGTAAATGCCTCTTATGTGATGTCCCAGGGTAATAAGTTCTCACATTCAGTGTTGAACAGTTTTTCAAAAACAGGTTCAATTTCCAAACACTTGCTGCATGAGAAATTAGTGTAGACCATCTTTTTTGTGATGACAATATACATTGTACTGTTTGATCTTCAAGAGGTGATGGTTATTGTAGGGCCTTATATGACCGTCAGTTTTATGTGTTTTCCCTCTGCATGCTTGTTTTCCCTTGGAAGCGAGTTGTAGCAAAGCTTAGTATAGTTTTCCCCTTTATATGTTTAACTCTGCTTTTTACCTTCATTTCCCTGTTTAGTCATATTACCCTAAATCTACTCGGTAATTTCAGAACATATTTATTATCATCCCATGTAATATAAAAAATTATGTTTATTCATACTTTTAATTATAACAGTACAGATTTAGCTTTTCTTTGCCAGTTTGCATTGGGAGCAATGATGTATCTCTTTTATATTTTTGGGGTCAGGGCTTCCTAACAAGTGCTGGGGTAGCACAAGCATTCCCCACTCATTGCGAACCACTAACCTGTAGTTGTGGGTGCTAACTTATTTTTGGCCTACCTTTGCATGGTTAGAGTCCACCACAGTGATAAGATATCTGATCCACTCACTCTGGAGGACTAATCTGCCTAGCAGCTCAGAATCCTCTTGGATTGTGTGTATACTGGACATAATTCTTTTTTCATCTTTCTGTGGAGGAATACGGTTTGTAGATGTACTTTGGATAGATCTATAGAATATGCAGTTTTTTATGGACTAATTATTGTTGTCATATATTGTATATTGTTGGTGGTCCCCCTCCTTTCCTATTATTGCTTTTGTTTCTCCCGTACAACACAAATGGTTTTCCTTTGTGCTTATGTAATATTTTCATGTTCTTTTGGAGGCTTTGAATATATGGTCTTCAGGTAGGGGGTTTTACACTAGAGGTAGGAGTTAGGAGAGTCACTGTAGTGAAATTACTTTAATATCTGACAATGCTTTTGAACTGTATGGGAGTGACAACTTGGGGATGAGTGCCAAATGGTCAAGCCTCCATTTCATATGGTTCCTAATGATCGCACGAAAATTTGGTAGACATGTAGCTTAGTTTCGTTTATGGAAACTTTTTCTCTCAAAGCTACGCTGTTCAGAACAGCCTGTTTATGAGGGTTACCCCTGCCTTCCTTTGTTATGGTGGATGGGTTGTCTTTTTCCATGATAAATGGCAACACAGGTCACCCTGAGGGCTCTGAAATTCAGATAATGTCTTTTACATGGGCTTTATAGATAAGCACTTTTTCTGGGGCATTTTGGTTGTTTTTTTTATGGTAGTCAACACTTCAATGTCTTCTTATGAAGACTAATTTTCATATTACATATTAAGTGAGTTTGCTATGGGTTAAAAGAAAATTATGTTCTATGTTAATGATGAAACTGTTTATTAGGTTTTTGAAAAGTACTTTTGTGGCATGAGAAAGGTGGGCAGATAAGAAAGGGTAGTGAGGGTGAGATTAAGAAGTAAGGTTGTTAGTGAAAGAGAAAAGAGAGGCATGTGGATGATACTTGTAGGGAAGTAGTGCAAATATGTATAAAAGAAAGCAGCATGAGGTCAAGAGAAAGGTGCAAGAGTTGAAAAAGAGAGCAAAGGAGAGTTGGGGTGAGAGAGTATCATTAAATTTTAGGGAGAATAAAAAGATGTTTTGGAAGGGGGTAAATAATGTGTGTAAGACGAGAACAAAAAGGGAACATCAATGAAGGGGGGAAGTGGGGAGGTAAACAACAGTTAGTGGTGAAGTGAGGAGATGGATTGAGTATTTTAAAGGTTTGTCGAATGTGTTTGATGATAGAGTGGCAGATATAGGGTGTTTTGGTTGGGTTGGTGTGCAAAGTGAGAGGGTCAGGGAGAATGGTTTAGAAAAGAGAGAAGAGATGGTGAAAGCTTTGTGGAAGATGAAATGCAGCAAGGTGGCAGGTTTGGATGGTATTATGGTGGAATTTATCATAAAAGGGGCTGACTCTGTTGTTGACTGGTTGTTAAGGATATTCATTGTCTGTATGGACCCTGGTGAAGTGGCTGAGAATTGGCAGAATGCATGTATAGTACCACTGTACAAAGGTAAAGGGGATAAAGGTGTGTGTTCAAACAATAGAGGCATAAGTTTGTTTATTTCTGGGAAATTATATGGGAAGGTATTGATTGAGAGGGTGAAGGCATGTACAGAGCATCAAATTGGGGAAGAGCAGTGTGGTTTCAGAAGTGGTAGAGGATGTGTGGATCAAGTGTTTGCTTTGAAGAATGTGTGTGAAAAATACTTAGAAAAACAGATGGATTTGTATGTAGCATTTATGGATCTGGACAAGGCATATGGTAGAGTTGAATGAGATGCTTTGTGGAAGGTTTTAAGAGTATATGGTGTGGGGGGGAGTAAGTTGGTAGAAGCAGTGAAAAGTTTTACCATGGATGTAAGGCATGTGTACGAGTAGGAAGAGAGGAAAGTGATTGGTTCCCAATGAATGACGGTGTGCGGCAGGGGTGTGTGGTGTCCCTATGGTTGTTTAATTTGTTTATGGACGGGGTGGTTAGGGAGGTAACTGCAAGAGTTCTGGAGAGAGGGACGGGAATGCAGTCCGTTGGGAATGAGAGAGCTTGGGAAGTGAGTCAGTTGTTGTTCGCAGATGATACAGCTCTAGTGGCTGATTCATGTAAGAAACTGCAGAGGTTGATGAGTGAGTTTGAAAAAGTGTGTGAAAGGAGAAAGTTAAGAGTAAACATGAATAAGAGCAAGGTTATTAGGTTCAGTAGGGTTGAGGGACAAGCTATTTGGGATGTAAGTTCGAAGGGAGAAAAACTGGAGGAAGTGAAGTGTTTTAGATATCTGGGAGTGGACTTGGCAATGGATGGAACCATGGAAGTAAGTCACAGGGTGGAAGAAGGGGCGAAGGTTCTGGGAGCAATGAGGAATGTATGGAAGGAGAGAACGTTATCTCGGAGAGTAGAAATGGGTATGTTTGAAGGAATGGTAGTTCCAACAATGTTATGTAGTTGCAAGGCATAGGCTATAGATAGGGTTGTATGGAGGAGGGAGGAAGTATTGGAAATGAAATGTTTGAGGACAATATGTGGTGTGAGGTTGTTTGATTAAGTAAGAAAAGCATTTGGAAATAAAAAGAGTTGTTGAGAGAGCAGAAGAGGGTGTATTGAAATGGTTAGGACATATGGAGAGAATGAGTGAGGAAAGATTGACAAAGAGGACATATGTGTCGGAGGTGGAGGGAAGAAGGAAAAGTGGGAGACCAAATTGGAGGTGGAAGGATGGAGTAGAAAAGATTTTGAGTGATTGTTGCTTGAACATACAAGAGGGTGAGAGATGTGCAAGGAAAAGAGTGAATTGGAACAATGTGGTATACTGGGGTTGACGTGCTGAACCAGGGCGTGTGAAGCATCTGAGGTTAACTATGGAAAGGTCTGTGGGGCCTGGATGTGGATAGGGAGCTGTGGTTTTGGCACATTACTCATGACAGCTAGAGAATGAGTGTGAATGAATGTGGCTTCTTTCGTCTGTTTTCCTGGCACTATGTTACTGAAGTAGGGGGTAGCAATGCTGTTTTCCTGTGGGGCAAGGTAGCGACAGGAATGGATGAAGGAGAGCAAGTATGAATATGTACATGTGTATGTATGTATATGTCTGTGTATTTTATGTTAATATGTATATGTATATCTATGTGCGTATGTGGGCGTTTATGTATATATATGTGTATATGAATGGGTGGGCCATTCTTAGTCTGTTTCCTGGCGCTAGTTCGCCGATGCAGGAAACAGTGTTTTTGTATAGTAATATATCAATTTTGTAAACACCTCTTATGGGACTTCTAAAATCTGTTGATGAAATACATGCAGTGTCTACACAAGTACAGCCTTCTTTCTGATGAAATTCAAAGATGAACCACTGTGGTATAGTAAAGTGTGAAGCTTTAAATACTAGGCATACCCCTTTTGTTAAACTTAGAGGGGATTAGCATTTTCTTAGTAAAACTTTGCTTTTGGGAATCATATGATTTTTGAGGGACATTTATTTGAATGTCCAGGAATCTAAAATATAAAGAATCCTTTGATGAATTCCTACTTTGAATAGGGACCGTTTTTCGTGGCTCAACGTATTTTTTACATTTTACCCCATGATGTGAGGAGGGTGACCTCTAACTTAACCTTTACTTAGAAAACAGATGTCCCAGGAAATTTACGTTATAGTTCTTTGGCATTCATATAACACCATACCAGTATGATTCCATAGTCCTAGGCATGGTGGATTTACTTCTCTTGGCAAAGGACTCTTCTTGTAGGTGTGTTTTTGGAGTGTGTCTGGATCACTGAAGGAATTTATTTCCACATTTCCTCTATTTTCAAGTTTTTTCTTCAAATCCTCCTCGTCTGTGAGTGTATGCTTCCATTGGTCGTGGGGCAAAGTGATAGAGAAGAGAAACGCAAGTTTTGAAGTCTGAAAAATATTCTCTTCAAGTCAGTGTTCCACTAGCAATTGTCTGGATTTCCTGCTTTGCTCTGCTTCCCCTCATCAAAAGGCCTTTTTCTTTACCAGTGATGTCTGCTTTTGGGCTGAAACATACAATATGCCAGTTGTGAGCTACTGGGCAGATCAGTTCTCCGAAGTCAAAAGGCCTGGTAACCTCACTGGCAAATGTTGAAGGCAGGTCATAAACAAGTAAATTGCTACAACCCCATGTTAATGGTCAACAATGAGTAGGGAATTCTCTGCATTATCGCACTGGTGAGGTGAAGTGTTAGTATCTTATTGCTTATGGGATTGCCCCATAGAAAATTTTCAAACCTCAAAACATACAATTTTTGTTGTATCACAATTATACCTCAATATATTCCTTATTCTTTATTCTATATGACTACTCTCTTGTGCTTTTAATGTTTTGTGGTTTGCAGATTGAGGCGCAAATCCTCAAGGTAGACTTCTCTATAACATACCTTCTGAAATGGGAGTAAATACTGCAGTAGAGTTGAATATCCAGTACAACAATATTTTATTACATTCTTATTTTCAGCACATTTCTGCTTCACCTTTGCATGCATTCCATAGAATTCTATAACTATTAGGAAAAATGTTTGTTACCCTAGAAATGAAACTTATAAGTGGTTGCAAATTTATGTTGTATTGTCTTGAATGTATGATATGTACACCAATTTTAAAAGTACGAGCAACAAACATTTCTGCATTTCTTTTTTGATTGAAATACTAACAAGAGTGCTAAGTATCATCTGATGTAATATTTTCTGCATAGATATGCAGTGCTACAGAAGTTTTTAGATAGATAGTATGGCTGTGTGAGATTTTACCCTTTTCAGTTTTGTTTAACTATTAAACATGGTAATAAGTTTTATGCTCTGGTTAGATTTCTGTAAAGAAAAGATACAGATATTGCAATAGGAATAGCTCACTTTTCAACATACACTGTTAAAGAATCGGGGTATACTTAGTTCAGTAAATTCCAGTTGACAGTGCAATGCAGATAGGTTATGTAACAAGGCATCTTCCTTACTAGTGTTCAAAAACAAGTTTGTGTTATGCATCCTAAGGATTTATCCGTCCATTCAAAATGAGAGTATTTGATCATAAAAGTAAAGTATATATTTTTTATAAGACACATTTATTTCCTGTCCGTCCAGCTAGCACAATAAATCTTGGTTTCCAAGTAATATAGTTTAATTGTATTATTCCTGTATGGTCTGGAATTTATCCCTTAAGTATTTGTTAAAGAATATATCCTTTTTGCTCTTTAAATGGTATGTAATTTATTGCAACTTGTGAAAATGTGTAATATACAACTGCAGAAAACAAGGTAACAGGAGAAATATTTTATATGAAATATACAAATTGATTTGACCATCCTGTATGTAAATTGTAAGTTGATATAAGCGAGTGTTATTGAGAGTGTTTCAAAACATTAAGATTTGTGAAATTTATAAGAATTTGAAATTTTAAAGAGGAATCAAGAAAACATCCTTGGCTGCAAAGTCATTACTAAAAGATTATTCCAAATTAGAATATAGAGCTGTCAGATCGAATAATGTGCTCCTAATGAGTATTTTCCTTATAATTAGATATATGCTTGAACAAAAGTCTTTCCTAATACAATACTCGAGGTATATTGGAATGAAATATTGCATTTGGAGAGTCTAGACATCTGCCAAGGCAGCTCCTATGCCCATATGGCATTGTTGAATCCTAAGAAAATTTAAATTTCTTGACCATGAAAACGTATGTGGCATTTGGAATCATTGATATTACTTCAATATTCACAAAAAAAAAAAAAATTGATATTTCCGTAATGGCGTCCTGGATGCAGACCATGATTTGGATCATTCCCAAAATCTAATCAATCGGTTCTTGCATCATTTCTGGCTTTCTGAAAACTTATACAACACATATTCGCCATTTCTCGCTTTAGTGAGGCAGCGTTAAGAACAGAGGACAGCCATAGAGGGAATATCCTCACTTGGCCCCTTCCTCTGTTCCTTTCGAAAAAAAAAAAAAAAAATACTGAAAGGAGGATTTCCAGCCTCCCACTCCCTCCCTTTTTAGTCGCCTTCTACGACATGTAGAATATAATTATCCCAAGGGATAATTATATTCTACAAATCTACGTTGTAGATAGGATGACCACTGATTTTTGACAATCATGAGATGCTTCGTGTATAAGTCAACCTAAGATCCTGAAGGTAATGTTACAGGAAATTAGGGTAATGAAGCTTATATCATGGCATATATAATTTCCATTCAAGTATTGATTCAAGTCAATTTGTCTATGTTATCATTGTACAAAAAGTCAAACATCGATTACGGTAACATCTTTTGAACAATGAAAGAATGCGGTAGTAGATTGCCTTTACGATTTTCTCCCAGCTTTCCACTAGTGTTATTTTATTTTGCTTTGTCACTGTCTCCCGCGTTAGCGAGGTAGCGCAAGGAAATAGACGAACGAATAGCCTAATCCACCCACATACACATGTATATACATACACATCCACACACGCAAATATACATACCTATACATCTCAATGTACACACAGACATACATATATACACATACATAATTCATACTGTCTGCCTTTATTCCCATCGCCACACATGGAATAACCCCCTCCCCCCTCATGTGTGCGAGGTAGCGCTAGGAAAAAACAAAGGCCCCATTCGTTCACACATAGTCTCTAGCTGTCGTGTAATAATTCACCAAAACCACAGCTCCCTTTCGACATCCAGGCCCCACAGAACTTTCCATGGTTTACTCCAGACGCTTCACATGCCCTGGTTCAATCCATTGATAGCACGTAGACCCCGGTATACCACATTGTTCCAATTTACTCTATTCCTTGCACGCCTTTCACCCTCCTGCATGTTCAGTCCCTGATCACTCAAAATCCTTTTCACGCCATTTTTCCACCTCCAATTTGGTCTCCCACTTCTCGTTCCTTCCACCTCTGACATATATCCTCTTGGTCAATCTTTCCTCACCCATTCTCTCCATGTGACCAAACCATTTCAAAACACCCTCTTCTGCTCTCTCAACCACTCTTATTTCCACACATCTTACCCTTACATTACTTACTCGATCAAACCACCTCACACCACATATTGTCCTCAAACATCTCACTTCCAGCACATCCACCCTCCTGCGCACATCTCTATCCATAGCCCACGCCTCGCAATCATACAACATTGTTGGAACCACTATTCCTTCAAATATACCCATTTTTGCTTTCCGAGATAATGTTCTCGACTTCCAAACATTCTTCAAGGCTCGCAGAATTTTCGCGCTGTATCATCAGTGAACAACTGACTCACTTCCCAAGCTCTCTCATCCACAACAGACTGCATACTTGCCCCCCTTTTCAAAACTCTTGCATTCACCTCCCTAACAACCTCATCCATAAACAAATTAAACAACCATGGAGACATGACACACCCCTGCCGCAAACCGACATTCACTGAGAACCAATCACTTTCCTCTCTTCCTACACGTACACATGCCTTACATCCTCGATAAAAACTTTTCACTGCTTCTAACAACTTTCCTCCCACACTATATACTCTCAATACCTTCCACAGAGCATCTCTATCAACTCTCATATGCCTTCTCCAGATCCATAAATGCTACATACAAATCCATTTGCTTTTCTAAGTATTTCTCACATTCTTCAAAGCCAACACCTGATCCACACATCCTCTACCACTTCTGAAACCACACTGCTCTTCCCCAATCTGATGCTCTGTACATGCCTTCACCCTCTCAATCAATACCCTCCCATATAATTTACCAGGAATACTCAAACTTATACCTCTAATTTGAGCACTCTTATCCCTTTTGCTTTTGTACAATGGCACTATGCACGCATTCCGCCAATCCTCAGGCACCTCACCATGAGTCATACATACATTAAATAACCTTACCAACCAGTCAACAATACAGTCACCCCCTTTTTTAATAAATTCCACTGCGATACCATCCAAACCTGCTGCCTTGCCGCCTTTCATCTTCCGCAAAGCTTTTACTACCTCTTCTCTGTTTACCAAATCATTTTCCCTAACCCTCTCTCTGCACACCACCTCGACCAAAACACCCTATATCTGCCACTCTATCATCAAACACATTTAACAAACCTTCAAAATACTCACTCCATCTCCTCGGATCACTACTTATCACCACCCCATTAGCCCCCTTCACCGAGGTTCCCATTTGCTCCCTTGTCTTACGCACTTTATTTACCTCCTTTCAAAACAGCTTTTTATCCTTAGGATTTATTGATACTCTCTCACCCCAACTCTCATTTGCCCTCTTTCACCTCTTGCACTTTTCTCTTGACCTCCTGCCTATTTCTTTTATACATCCCCCACTCATTTGCATTTTTTCCCTGCAAAAATCGTCCAAATGCCTCTTCTCTTTCACTAATAATCTTACTTCTTCATCCCATCACTCACTACCCTTTCTAATCAAACCACCTCCCACGCTTCTCATGCCACAAGCATCTTTTGCGCAAGCCATCACCGTTTCCCTAAATACATCCCATTCCTCCCCCACTCCCCTTACCTCCTTTGTTCTCGCCTTTTTCATTCTGTACTCTGTCTCCTGGTACTTCCTCACACAAGTCTCCTTCCCAAGCTCTTACTCTCACCACTCTCTTCACCCCAACATTCACTCTTTTCTGAAAACCCATACGAATGTTCACCCTCGCCTCCAGAAGAGAATGATCAGACATCCCTCCAGTTGCACTTCTCAGCACATTAACATCCAAAAGTCTTTCGCGCGCCTGTCAATTAACACGTAATCCAATAACGCTCTCTGGCCATCTCTCCTACTCACATACGTATACTTATGTATATTTCGCTTTTTGAACCAGGTATTCCCAATCACCAGTCCTTTTTCAGCACATAAATCTACAAGCTCTTCATTTCCATTTACAACACTGAACACCATGTATACCAATTATTCCCTCAACTGCCACATTACTCACCTTTGCATTTAAATCACCCATCACTATAACCCGGTCTTGTGCATCAAAACCATTAACACACTCAGCTGCTCCCAAAACACTTGCCCCATGATCTTTCTTATGCCCAGGTGCATATGCACCAATAATCACCCGTCTCTCTAACTTTCAGTTTTACCCACATCAATCTAGAATTTACTTTCTTACACTATTACATACTCCCACAACTGTTTCATGAGTAGTGCTACTCCTTCCCTTGCTCTTGTCCTCTCACTAACCCCTGACTTTACTCCCAAGACATTCCCAAACCACTCTTCCCCTTACCTTTGAGCTTCGTTTCACTCAAGAGCCAAAACATTCAGGTTCTTTTCCTCAAACATACTACCTATCTCCTTTTTTCTCATCTTTGTTACGTCCACACACCTTTAGACACCCCAATCTGAGCCTTCGAGGAGGATGAGCACTCCCCGCGTGACTCCTGTTTCCCATTTTAGAAAGTTAATACAGGGAGGGGAGGGTTTCTGGACCCCTGCTCTCGTCCGCTTTAGTCGCCTACGACACGTGAGGAATGCGTGGGAAGTATTCTTTCTTCCTTATCTCATATTCAGCGAAAAGCAATACATTTTGACTATTAATCACATTAAACCGAAAACTTACATTAGTAACAACTCTTATACATCGGAAGGTTAGGTAAAGTTTCTTAATGTACTTTTTATCCCATTTTCTTTTAAATATAGTTAAGAAAAATTTCCATTTCCGAGAATACATTGACTTAGGCACAATTAAAGGAAAATACTATCCAAGTAAAAACGAATGAAGACACGTATTGTATATTCGCCAAGAGAACACTGGTCGCAGAGGTTTCGCATCTTTCTTTCACAAGTAGATTTTGATATCTATTAACGTTGAAACTTAGTAATATTTTGTATACATTATAATGTTATGGTTACTCTAGTTTACTAGTAATCTTTTTAGAAATACACTAGACAAATACCATTGTGGGTATTTACTGAAGACTTTCCAAAAAATAAAACCCCTCAAATATCTGGCATTAGTCCTCCTCAAACCTCCTCCCAAAAAAATAGTGCAACGGCATTTTCTTATATCAGACAGACACTTAAGATTTGTTCACTTGTAAAACTTTCACGTCTCAAGCCAAAAGTTGTTACTAGTTTTTCCCATTACGCACGGACTAACTTAACGAAACTATTACCCGTGTATAGGTCGACCCCCTAATATTTTTTACCCAAAAAAGTTACTACACAAGAATTGTAGGGCATATTTATAAAATTCTTAAGAGGAACGGCTTGATTGTAGGCTAAATTTGTAAGCTTTAATGATTTGACCATGGAATTATTTTATATGCTTACCACGCAAAGTGTTTAAGGTATTAACATTCGCAGGAAGTATCCAATTTAATGACAGTATTACTGTGGCTTGTGCAGTTTCATTCTCTTTTATGGGTATATTTGAAGCTCAAGTCCCGCGCCAAACGTGGTCAATACATACAACATTTTTCTTTATATTGTAAAGACTGAAGTTCCGTATGTTTACTTCCAAAATATATGATAAACATTTATCAAATGGTTAAAAATAAAGCCGTTGGGTCTCATTTTGAAAAATATTTATAAATAAGATTTCATACATATATTAATACAGTCTTAAAGTTTATCACTTGCACAATTTTACTTAAATATTAAGGGCAAATTAACGGACATCTAACCTGCAAAAAAATAGAATATAGAATTACCATTTGTTTTTTAAACCAAGTTAATGAAACAGTTTCCAAACTGGCTAATGTAGATATGTACAATTCATCATTGATAAACTTAAAGTAATAAAGCTATAGTTTATCAAATAATATAGATATATGAACTTGCCGAGTTGAAACCATCTATCTTTTAGATCATAGTACAAGTTACAATGGCCGCAAATGTTTTAGTGTTGTACATTACCTACTTTACATCTCCATGACAGTGGCCAGTGTGTGCCAGCTTGATGTCTGGGTTCTTGCAAGCTGCAACAGCTAAACAACCGATATTGGAGTAAGTTTTGCCATCTGTGCCACACACGGGATTTTGGATTGGAGCGCAAACTGCTTCGCATTCTTGACCTAGTTTGAAAGGTTAACAGTTGTTAACATAATGAGCAATTTTAGTTAGGATTGATATAGTTTCAATTGTAAAGGGATGTTTACATAAGCAATTTTAGTTAGGATTGATTAGAGAATCGAATTATTAATTATTAGAGATATACAAATTTTATAACAGTCATTGAATTTATGCATCCTACATAAAATTTGAAAGTTACTTTTTAAAATCAATATTCAGGACTTTGCATATATACCACGATGTTGGGAGAGATTTATAGTTAGTTGTGGATACATGGCTTAAGGTTTCCATACAGAATTGAGATTCAAGATTTGAAAATTATGGCCACAATTTACATCGTTACAGTATTAACATTTAACCCAAGCCTCTTCATGGGGCTTAAGAAGATAGTACATTGGTTAGAAATAAGAGGAAAATATTCATGAAGGGGTCAAGCATTACCTTTGCATTCACCAGTGTGTTTTAGAGAGATGCTTTGATCCAAACAAATGGCTTGTTGGAGTTTACATTTATTACTGTAAGTTTTACCATCAGTAGCACACATGGGGTCGTATTCTTCTGTACAGATTTCAGGACATTCATCTGAAGATATACGAAAAGTAAACTAATTTCTAAACTTGTAAGGTTCATTTTATGTTATATAGATTTTAATCTGGGAAAAATTAGGTATTTTTGTGCTCAAACCATTATTAAACATTTAACTATTCTCAGTTGGTACGACTTTCCAAGTTATGCAAGTGGTGTAACTAGAACAATATTGACTATGGTCTATATAGAAAAAGCGGATATTATTCTAACTTTCGTAGTTAGTCGATTGATCAAAAATTGTAATAGAAAACATACGATTTATATGTTGGATTTATATAATGTGCCTTAATACATTCAACATTTGAATCAAGTGTATAGACAATGAAATTAAAAACTTAAGCTATTTATTGAAGTATATAAAAAATGTAGAAAAATCCCATGTGGGTTCAAAATTATATGTGTATATAAGTTTGAACGAATTTAAGAACCCATCTACAACAAGCAGATACAACTTAACCTTACCTGGTATTATGATATCACGTGTTGAGCGTTTACATTCGCCATTGTATTTTATAGAGACTTGTGAACCATTACATATTTTACGTTGTAGTTCACATTTATTGCTGTATGTACGACCGTCACTACCACACACGGGGTTGTACTCATTTGTACAAGATTTTGGACAATCATCTGTGATAATGAAAATTATCTTAATTTCTTAATTGAAAGTTCATTAGATGTTGAATTTCAAAATTTTCTAAATTGAAAGTTCATTAAATGTTGAATTTCAAAATTTCTAATTTGAAAATTGGATTTCAATCGAGGAAAAAATTTTATGGAGGTATTTGTGCTTATATTGTGAGGAAGTCATTATCAAACCTGTGATTTGTCAACGTCGTCCATGTCGTTTGTACGTAACCATAGTATTTAGTTTTAATCTAAATTTAAGAAGTGTTTTGAAGTAAATTGTTGGGATTTCATTAAGTGTTAAAATATGAAATGTTGGGAGGGGTTCATATTATCAAGGGTGGAGTACGTGTTACAGTAACTAGTATAAAATGTAAACCATTTTAGAATAGGGTTTGTATAACAATTACCATTCGAGTAGAAATAAAAATTTGAGGGTTAATCATGTCGAGTATCGATGAGCATTTTAAAAGTGAAATTATCCTGTATAAAGTTAATGGATTAATTGTAGAATTAATGAGGAATGTATGGAAAATTTCAATTCAGTATTGTATCATTAGAATACAGTAATGCAAGAGGGTTTAACCATGTTAATACAGTTGGGGTTTAAAAATAAGTATATTGACCGTTATAACTTAGGTTCTTATAGAAGTTATTAAAGTTTAAGAATAATAATAGTTTACGTATATGGACTAATTGCCTTTGTTGTGGGTTTGAAAGCTATATTGATTACCTTGGAGGAATTTAACAATCCACTTACAACACAAGATACAACTTCATTTTACCTGGCATAGCATCACGTGTCGAGCGTTTACATTTGCCGGGATATTTTATATAAACTTCATAACCTTGACATGATGCACGTTTCAGTTCACACTCATTGCTGTACGTACGACCATCACTACCACACATGGGGTTGTAATCATCTGTACAATACTTTGGACAATCGTCTGAGAAGGAGACGAGAATGTGGTCATTTCAAAATTGGGGAAAAGTCTATCAAAAGTAAGATTGAGGGAAAAATACTAAAGTTTTGTGTTTAATCTTATTACCAAACAAGTTATTCCTTCAGTGTGTGTTAAGTGATACGACTTCTCTCAGTTATCAATGTGGTGTAGATGTCACATTATGAAGAAATTAAAGTTTCAATCCAAGGTTAAAACCAAGTTAAAGAATTAAAGAAGTTTCGAAAAAAAATAGTTTTAAAAATGTTTTTTGAAACATGTGTGGATGTTTTTGAAGCAAATCGTTGGGATTTCGTCAGTGTTATAATGGATGTAATAATTTCGGTAAGGGTTCACGTTCTAATGACCCGGAGTATGTTATAATTAATAACTTAAAAATGAAGAAATTGTAGTAGAACATTGTTAGAATATGAAGAAATTGTGGAGTGTAGAACATTGTTAGAATATAGTATAACGAAAGGGTTGGAACTACACGTTTCTTAACTAGTTTAAAGTAAGTGTATGGACAAGTATAGTTATAACTTTAGTATAGTTACTTAGAATTATAGTGAATAGATTAGCTTGGAGGAATTCAATCCACCTGTAACACAATCAGATATAATTACCTGGAATATAACGTGTTGAGCGTTTACATTCGCCGGTATGTTTCATAGAGATTTGTGAATCATTACATGATGCACGCTGTAGTTCACACTCATTGCTGTATGTATGTCCGTCACTACCACACACGGGGTCGTATTCTTGTGGACAAAACTTTGGACACTCGTCTTGTGAGGAGACAATAAGGAGTAAGAATAAGGAGTAAGTAAATTCGTAAAAAGTTTCATTAAATGTTGACATTTCAAATGCGGGTTAAAAAATGGTATTTGTTTATTACCAGAAAATGTTAGTTTCTCTGCTAATAAGACATTTTAATCATTAATGTCGTTCAGATGTAACATTATAAAGATTCTAGTTTTAATGTAAGGGTGAAAGCAAGATGAAGAATTAAAAAGAAATTTCGAAAACATCTCATTAGGATATAATAATGTTGGTAGTTCATGATAATGGAGTATGTTATATTAACTTTGACGCACCATATTTAACTTTTAAAATAGGTTTTGTACGAGATTAACACGTATGTAGGAATAAAAAACTTACAAGGGTGTATCATGAGCATCGCAGAGCACATTACAGGGTAAAAATTGTGAACAGTAAAATGGTGTTTACTATATATAGTTTAACGAGGAATGAAGAAATTTTAGAATAGTACAGTATTGTTAGAATAAAGTATTGCGAGAGGGTTGGAACTACAAGTTCCTTAACACAGTTTAGATTACGTACATGGACAATTATAGTTATATTCTCCGTATCCCTAGGGATAGGGGAGAAAGAATACTCCCCACGTATTCTTCACGTGTATAAGGCGACTAAAGGGGACGGGAGAGGGGAGCCAGAAAGCCTTCCTCGTATTTTGACTTTCTAAAAGGGGGAAACAAGGAGGAGTCACGCGGGGAGTGCTCATCCTCCATGAAGGCTCAGACTGGGGTGTAAATGTGTGTGGATGTAACCAAGATGAGAAAAAAAAAAAAGGAGATAGGTAGCATGTTTGAGGAAAGGAACCTGGATGTTTTGGCTGCGAGTGAAACGAAGCTCAAGGGTAAAGGGGGGGAGTGGTTTGGGAATGTCTTGGGAGTAAAGTCAGGGGTTAGCGAGAGGACAAGAGCAAGGGAAGAGTAGCATTACTCCTGAAACAGGAGTTGTGGGAGTATGTGATAAGAGCAAGAAAGTAAATTCTAGATTGATATGGGTAAACCGAAACTTGGAGAGAGATGTTTGATTATTGGTGCATATGCACCAGGGCATGAGAAAATATGAGAGGCAAGCGTTTTGGGAGTAGCTGAATGAGTTAGTGGTTTTGATGCATAAGACCGGATTATAGTGATGGGTGATTTGAATGCAAAGGCGAGTAATGTGGCAGTCGAGGGAACAATTGGTATACATGGAGTGTTCACTGTTGTAAATGGAAAAGGTGAAGAGTGTAGATTTATGTGCTGAAAAAGACTGGGAATACCTGGTTTAAAAAGAAAGATATACACAAGTATACGTATGCAAGTAGGAGATGGCCAGAGAGTTATTGGATTACGTATTAATTGATAGTTAATGTGCTGAGAGGTGCAACTGGAGGGATGTCTGATCATTATCTTGGAGGCGAAGATTTGTGGGGGTCTTGGGGTGAAGAGAGTGGTGAGAGTACGGGAGCTTGGTAAGGAGACTTGTGCTAGGAAGTACCATGAAAGACCGAGTACAGAATGGAAAAGGGTGAGAACAAAGGTAAGGGGAGTGGGGGAGGAATGGGATGTATTTAGGGAAGCAGTGATGGCTTGCGCAAAGGATGATTGTGGGATGAGAAGAGTGGGAGGTGGATTGATTAGAAAAGGTAGCGAGTGGTGGGATGAAGAAGTAAGATTATTAGTGAAAATAGAGGCATTTGGACTATTTTTGGAGGGAAAAAATGCAAACGAGTGGGAGAGGTATAAAAGAAAGAGGCAGGAGGTCAAGAGAAAGGCGCAAGAGGTGAAAAAGAGGGGAAATGAGAGTTGGGGTGAGAGATTATCATTAAATTTCAGGGAGAATAAAAAGATGTTCTGGAAGGAGGTAAATAAAGTGCGTAAGACAAGGGAGCAAATGGGAACTTCAGTGAAGGGCGCAAATGGGGAGGTGATAACAAGTAGTGGTGATGTGAGAAGGAGATGGAGCGAGTATTTTGAAGGTTTGTTGAATGTGTTTGATGATAGAGTGGCAGATATAGGGTGTTTTGGTCGAGGTGGTGTGCAAAGTGAGAGGGTTAGGGAAAATGATTCGGTAGATAGAGAAGAGGTAGTAAAAGCTTGACGGAAGATGAAAGCCGGCAAGGCAGCAGGTTTGGATGGTATTGTAGTGGAATTTATTAAAAAAGGGGGTGACTATTGTTGACTGGTTTGTAATGTTATTTAATTATGCACCATTCATGGTGAGGTGCCCGAGGATTGGCGGAATGCTTGCATAGTGCCATTGTACAAAGGCAAAGGGGATAAGAGCGAGTGCTGAAATTACAGAGGTATACGTTTGTTGGGTATTCATGGTAAATTATATGGGAAGGTATCGATTGAGAGGGTGAAGGCATGTACAGAGCATCAGATCGGGGAAGAGCAGTGTGGTTTCAGAAGTGGTAGAGGATGTGTGGATCAGGAGTTTGCTTTGAAGAATGTACGAGAAATACTTAGAAAAACAAATGGATTTGTATGTAGCATTTATGGATCTGGAGAAAGCATATGATAGAGATGCTCTGTGGAAGGTATTAAGAATATATGTTGTGGGAGGCAAGTTGTTAGAAGCAGTGAAAAGTTTTTGCCGAGGATGTAAGGCATGTGTACGTGTAGGAAGAGAGGAAAGCGATTGGTTCTCAGTGAATTTAGGTTTGCGGCAGGGGTGTGTATGTCTCTATGGTTTGATTTGTTTATGGATGGGGTTGTTAGGGAGGCGAATGCAAGAGTTTTGGAAAGAGGGGCAAGTATGCAGAGTGTTGTGGAGGAGAGAGCTTGGGAAGCGAATCTATTGTTCACTGATGATACAGCGCTGGTGGTCGATTCATGCAAGAAACTTCAGAAGCTGGTGACGTGTGTGAAAGAAGAAAGTTTAGAGTAAATGTGAATAAGAGCAAGGTTATTATGTACAGTAGGGTTGAGGGTCAAGTGAATTGGGAAGCAAGTTTGAATGGAGAAAAACTTAAGTAAAGTTTAGATATCTGGGAGTTGATCTGGCAGTGGATGGAACCATGGAAGTGAATCATAGGGTGGGGGAGGGGGGCGAAAATTCTGAGAGCCTTGAAGAATGTTTGGAAGTCGAGATCATCATCTCGAAGTAAAAATGGGTATGTTTGAAGGAATAGTGGTTCCAACAATGTTGTAAGATTGCGAGGCGTGGGCTATGTTTAGAGTTGTGCGCAGGAGGGGTGGATGTGCTGGAAATGAGAAGTTTGAGGACAATGTGGTGGTTTGATAGAGTAAGTAATGTAAGGGTAAGAGGTGTGCAAATAAAAAGCGGTTGAGAGAGCAGAAAAGGGTGCTTTGAAGTGGTTTGGTCACATGGAGAGCGAGTGAAGAAAGGTTGACCAAGAGGATATACGTGTCAGAGGTGGAGGGAACGAGGAGAAGTGGGAGACCAAATGGGAGGTGGAAAGATGGAGTGAAAAAGATTGAGTGATCGGAGCCTGAACATGCAGGATGGTGAAAGGCGTGCAAGGAATAGAGTGAATTGGAACGATGTGGTATACTGGGGTCAAGGTGCTGTCAATGGATTGAACCAGGGCATGTGAAGCGTCTGGGGTAAACCATGGAAAGTTCTGTGGGGCCTGGATGTGGAAAGGGACAGCTAGAGGCCGAGTGTGAACGAATGGGGCTTTTGTTTTTTCTTAGCGCTACCTCGCACACATGAGGGGGGAAGGGGTTATTCCATGTGTGGGGAGGTTGCGATGGGAACAAATAAAGGCAGACAGTATGAATTATGTACATGTCTGTATATATGTGTACATTGACATGTATAGGTATGTATATTTGCGTGTGTGGACGTGTATGTATATACACGTGTATGTGGGTGGGTTGGGCCATTCTTTCGTCTGTTTCCTTGCGCTACCTCACTAAAGGGAGACAGCGACAAAGCAAAATTAAAATAGATATAAAGTTAATGGCTTCATTGTAGAATGTTTAATGAGGAATGCATGAAAAATTCCAATTTAGTATTGTATTAGAATACAGTAATGCAAGAGTTTAACCATGTTAATACAGTTGGGGTTTAAAAATAAGTATATTGACAATGTTATAACAGGTTCTTATAGAAGTTATTAAAGTTTAAGAAGAATAGTTTACGTACAAGGACTAATTGCCTTGGTTGTTGGTTGAGAGGTATATAGATTACCTTGGAGGAATTTAATAATCCACTTACAACACAAGATACAACTTCATTTTACCTGGCATAGCATCACGTGTTGAGCGTTTACATTTGCCGGGATATTTTATATAAACTTCATAACCTTGACATGATGCACGTTTCAGTTCACACTCATTACTGTACGTACGACCATCACTACCACACACGGGGTTGTAATCATTGGTACAATACTTTGGACAATCGTCTGAGGAGGAGACGAGAATGTGGTTATTTTAAAATTGGGGAAAAGTTTATCAAAAGTAAGATTGAGGGAAAAATACTATAAAGTTATTTGTGCTAAAGTCTATTACCAAACAAGTTATTATTTCAGTTTGTGTTAAGTGATACGACTTCTCTCATTTATGAATGTGGTGTAGATGTCACATTATGATTTTAAAGTTTTAATCTAAGGTTAAAACCAAGATGAATTAAAGAAGTTTCGAAAAAAATAGTTTTAAAAATGCTTTATGGAACATTTTTGAAACATGTCCGGATGTTTTTGAAGGAAATTATTGGGATTTTGTCAGTGTTATAATCGATGTAATAATTTCGGTAAGGGTTCACGTTCTAATGACCCGGAGTATGTTATAATTAATAACTTAAAGATGAAGAAATTGGAGAAAATTGTTGGAATATGAAGAAATTGTGGAGTGTAGTAGAATATAGTATAACGAAAGGGTTGGAACTACATGTTCCTGAACTCTAGTTTAAAGTAAGTGTATGGACAAGTATAGTTATAACTTTAGTATAGTTACTTAGAATTATAGTGAATAGATTAGCTTGGAGGAATTCAATCCACCTGTAACACAATCAGATATAATTACCTGGAATATAACGTGTTGAGCGTTTACATTCGCCGGTATGTTTCATAGAGATTTGTGAATCATTACATGATGCACGCTGTAGTTCACACTCATTGCTGTATGTATGTCCGTCACTACCACACACGGGGTCGTATTCTTGTGGACAAAACTTTGGACACTCGTCTTGTGAGGAGACAATAAGGAGTAAGAATAAGGAGTAAGTAAATTCGTAAAAAGTTTCATTAAATGTTGACATTTCAAATGCGGGTTAAAAAATGGTATTTGTTTATTACCAGAAAATGTTAGTTTCTCTGCTAATAAGACATTTTAATCATTAATGTCGTTCAGATATAACATTATAAAGATTCTAGTTTTAATGTAAGGGTGAAAGCAAGATGAAGAATTAAAAAGAAATTTCGAAAACATCTCATTAGGATACAATAATGTTGGTAGTTCATGATAATGGAGTATGTTACATTAACTTTTACGCACCATATTTAACTTTTAAAATAGGTTTTGTACAAGATGAACACGTATGTAGGAATAAAACTTGCAAGGGTGTATCATGAGCATCGCAGAGCACATTACAGGGTAAAAATTGTGAACAGTAAAATAGGGTTTACTATATAAAGTTTAACGAGGAATGAAGAAATTCTAGAGTAGTACAGTATTGTTAGAATAAAGTATTGCGAGAGGGTTGGAACTACACGTTTCTTAACACAGTTTAAATTACGTATATGGACAATTATAGTTATATTCTCCCCATCCCTGGGGATAGGGGAGAAAGAATACTCCCCACGTATTCCTCACGTGTATAAGGGGACGGGAGAGGGGGGCCAGAAAGCCTTCCCTTGTATTTTGACTTTCTAAAAGGGGAAACAAGGAGGAGTCACGCGGGGAGTGCTCATCCTCCATGAAGGCTCAGACTGGGGTGTAAATGTGTGTGGATGTAACCAAGATGAGAAAAAAGGAGATAGGTAGTATGTTTGAGGAAAGGAACCTGGATGTTTTGGCTCCGAGTGAAACGAAGCTCAAGGGTAAAGTGGAAGAGTGGTTTGGGAATGTCTTGGGAGTAAAGTCAGGGGTTAGTGAAAGGACAAGAGCAAGGGAAGGAGTAGCACTACTCCTGAAACAGGAGTTGTGGGAGTATGTGACAAGAGTGTAAGAAAGTAAATTCTAGACTGATATGGGTAAACTTAAACAGAGAGATGGCTGATTATTGGTGCATATGCACCCGGGCACGAGAAAATATGAGGCAAGAGTTTTGGGAGCAGCTGAAAGAGCGTGTTAGTGGTTTTGATGCATAAGACCGGGTTACAGTGATGGGCGATTTGAATGCAAAGGCGAGTAATGTGGCAGTCGAGTGAATAATTGGTATACATGGAGTGTTCACTGTTGTAAATGGAAAAGGTGAAGAGTTTGTAGATTTATGTGCTGAAAAAGACTGGTGATTGGGAATACCTGGTTTAAAAAGATATACACAAGTATACGTATGCAAGTAGGAGAGATGGCCAGAGAGTTATTGGATTACGTATTAATTGATAGTTAATGTGCTGAGAGGTGCAACTGGAGGGATGTCTGATCATTATCTTGTGGAGGCGAAGATTTGTGGGGGTCTTCAGAAAAGGAGAATGTTAGGGTGAAGAGAGTGGCGGGAGTGAGCGAGCTTGGGAAGGAGACTTGTGCGAGGAAGCACCATGAGAGACCGAGTACAGAATGGAAAAAGGTGAGAACAAAGGAGGTAAGGGGAGTGGGGGAGGAATGGGATGCATTTAGGGAAGCAGTGATGGCTTGCGCAAAGGATGCTTGTGGCATGAAAAGCGTGGGAGGTGGATTGATTAGAAAAGGTAGCGAGTGGTGGGATGAAGAAGTAAGATTATTAGTGAAAGAATAGAGGCATTTGGAGGGAAAAAATGCAAACGAGTGGGAGAGGTATAAAAGAAAGGCAGGAGGTCAAGAGAAAGGCGCAAGCAAATGAGAGTAGGGGTGAGTATCATTAAATTTCAGGGAGAATGATAAGATGTTTTGGAAGGAGGTAAAGTGCGTAAGGCAAGGGAGCAAATGGGAACTTCAGTGAAGGGGGCTAATTGTGAGGTGATAAGGAGTGGTGATGTGAGAAGGAGAGAGTATTTTGAAGGTTAGTTGAATGTGTGATGATAGAGTGGCAGATATAGGGTGCTTTGGTCGAGGTGGTGTGCAAAGTGAGAGGGTTAGGGAAAATGATTTGGTAAATAGAGAAGAGGTAGTAAAAGCTTTACGGAAGATGAAAGCCGGCAAGGCAGCAGGTTTGGATGGTATTGCAGTGGAATTTATTAAAAAAGGGGGTGACTATTGTTGACTGGTTCGTAAGGTTTAATTATGCACGATTCATGGCGAGGTGCCAGAGGATTGGCGGAATGCTTGTATAGTGCCATTGTACAAAGGCAAAGGGGATAAGAGTGAGTGCTCAAATTACAGAGGTACAAGTTTGTTGGGTATTCATGGTAAATTATATGGGAGGGTATTGATTGAGAGGGTGAAGGCATGTACAGAGCATCAGATGGGGGAAGAGCAGTGTGGTTTCAGAAGTGGTAGAGGATGTGTGGATCAGGCGTTTGTTTTTAAGAATGTATGCGAGAAATACTTAGAAAAACAAATGGATTTGTATGTAGCATTTATGGATCTGAAGAAAGTATATAAGAGTTGATAGAGATGCTTTGTGGAAGGTATTAAGAATATATGGTGTGGGAGGCAAGTTGTTAGAAGCAGTGAAAAGTTTTTATCGATGATGCAAGGCACGTGTACGAAGAGGAAAGAGATTGGTTCTCAGTGAATGTAGGTTTGCGGTGTCTCTATGGTTTAATTTGTTTATGGATGGGGTTGTTAAAGAGGTGAATGCAAGAGTTTTGGAAAGAGGGGCAAGTATGCAGAGTATTGTGGATGAGAGAGCTTGGGAAGCGAATCTATTGTTCACTGATGATACAGCGCTGGTGGCTGATTCATGTAAGAAACTGCAGAAGCTGGTGACAGTTTGGTGACGTGTGTGAAAGAAGAAAGTTTAGAGTAATTGTGAATAAGAGTAAGGTTATTATGTACAGTAGGGTTGAGGGTCAAGTCAATTGGGAAGCAAGTTTGAATGGAGAAAAACTGGAGAAGTAAAGTTTAGATATCTGGGAGTGGATCTGGCAGTGGATGGAACCATGGAAGCGAATCATAGGGTGAGAGAGGGGGCGAAAATTCTGGGAGCCTTGAAGAATGTTTGGAAGTCGAGAACATTATCTCAAAGCAAAAATGGGTATGTTTGAAGGAATAGTGGTTTCAACAATGTTGTAAGATTGCGAGGCGTGGGCTATGGATAGAGTTGTGCGCAGGATGGGTGGATGTGCTGGAAATGAGATGTTTGAGGATAATGTGGTGGTTTGATCGAGTAAGTAATGTAAGGGCAAGAGATGTGTGCAAATAAAAAGTGGTTGAGAGAGCAGAAAAGGGTGCTTTGAAGTGGTTTGGTCACATGGAGAGTGAGTGAGGAAAGGTTGACCAAGAGGATATACGTGTCAGAGGTGGAGGGAACGAGAAGTGAGAGACCAAATGGGAGGTGGAAAGATATAGTGAAAAATATTGAGTGATCGGAGCCTGAACATGCAGGAGGGTGAAAGGCGTGCAAGAAATAGAGCGAATTGGAACGATGTGGTATACCGGGGTCAACGTGCTGTCAATGGATTGAACCAGGGCATGTGAAGCGTCTGGGGTAAACCATGGAAAGTTCTGTGGGGCCTGGATGTGGAAAGGGAGCTGTGTTTTCGGTGCATTATTACATGACAGCTAGAGAGTGAGTGTGAACGAATGGGGCCTTTGTTGTCTTTTCCTAGCGCTACCTCGCACACATGAGGGGGGAAGGGGTTATTCCACGTGTGGAGAGGTTGCGATGGGAACAAATAAACGGAGACAGTATGAATTATGTACATGTGTATATATGTATATGTCTGTATATATATATATTGAGATGTATAGGAATGTATATTTGCGTGTGTGGACATGCATGTATATACACGTGTATGTGGGCGGTTTGGGCCATTCTTTCGTCTGTTTCTTTGCGCTACCTCACTAAAGGGAGACAGCGACAAAGCAAAATAAATACAATGTATAAAGTTAATGGCTTCATTGTAGTAGAATGTTTAATGAGGAATGTGTGAAAAATTACAATTTAGTATTGTATTAGAATACAGTAATGCAAGAGTTTAACCATGTTAATACAGTTGGGGTTTAAAAATAAGTATATTGACAATGTTATAACAGGTTCTTATAGAAGTTATTAAAGTTTAAGAATAGTTTACGTACAAGGACTAATTGCCTTGGGTGTGGGTTAAGAGTTACATAGCTTACTTGGAGGAATTTAACAATAAACACGAGATACTTCATTTTACCTGGCATAGCATCACGTGTTGAGCGTTTACATTTGCCGGGATATTTTATATAAATTTCATAACCTTGACATGATGCACGTTTCAGCTCACACTCATTGCTGTACGTACGACCATCACTACCGCACACGGGGTTGTAATCATTGGTACAATACTTTGGACAATCGTCTGTGAGGAGGAGACGAAAATGTGGTTATTTCAATTTCAAAATTGGGATAAAGTCTATCAAAAGTAAGATAGAGGGAAAAATACTATAAAGTTATTTGTGCTTAAGTCTATTACCAAACAAGTTATTCCTTCAGTTTGTGTTAAGTGATATGACTTATTTCAGTTATCTATGTGGTGTAGATGTCACATGATGAATTTACAGTTTTAATCTAAGGTTAAAACGAAGATAAGGAATTAAAGAAGTTTCGAAAAAAAAAAAAAAAAATAGGTTTAAAGATGGTTTTTGGAACATCTTTGAAGCAAATTGTTGGGATTTCATTGTTACAAAGGATGCACTAATTTTGGTAAGGGTTCACGTTATAATGACCCGGAGTATGTTATATATAACAACTTAATGAAGAAATTGTAGAGTGTAGTAGAACATTGTTAGAATACGAAGAAATTGTAAAGTGTAGTGGAGCATTGTTAGAATATAGTATAGCGAAAGGGTTGGAACTACATGTTCCTTAACACCAAGTTTAAAGTACGTGTATGGACAATTATATAGTTATAACTTAGATATGGTTTCTTATAGAATTAAAGTGAAAGAAAAATAGTAGAAGAACAATTATCTTGGTTGTTAGTTGAAAATTATAGATTAGCTTGGAGGAATTCAATCCACTTACAACATAAGCAGATACAATTTCAGCTTTTCCTTTTATACTATTCGCCATTTCCCGCGTCAGCGAGGTAGCGTTAAGAACAAATGACTGGGCCTTTGAGGGAATATCTTTATTTGGCCCCCAATATCCTCACTTGGGCCCCCTATCCCTAGGGGAGAAAGAATACTTGTCACGTACTCCCTGCGTGTCGTAGAAGGCGACTAAAAGAGGGAGCGGGTGGCTGGAAATTAAGTTTTCCAAAAGGAAATATTTCACCTTACCTGGAATATAACGTGTTGAGCGTTTACATTCGCCGGTATGTTTCATAGAGATTTGTGAATCATTACATGATGCACGCTGCAGTTCACACTCATTGCTGTATGTATGTCCGTCACTACCACACACGGGGTCGTATTCTTGTGGACAAGACTCTGGACACTCGTCTTGTGAGGAGACAATAAAGAATAAGTAAATTTGTAAAAAGTTGAAATTTTAAATGGGGTTAAAATAAACTGGAGGCATCTTGTGTTCAAGTTATTACCAGAAAACGTTCCTTTTCTTGTAACCTAATACGACTTTAGTCATTAATGTGGTGTAGATGTAACATTTTATCAAGAATTTAGTTTTAATGCAAGGTTAAAAGCAAGATGAATTAAAGTTTTGAGAACACTATAGGTTTCAAGACTATAGCATTGTTAAGAGTGGGTTTCAAGACTCGAATGTATTGCGAAATGTTTTTCAAGCAAATTGTTGGGATTTCGTTAGTGTTAAAGGATACAATAATGTTGGTAGGGGTTCATGCTAATAATGAAGTATGTTACATTAACTTTTACACACGATATTTAACTTTTAAAATAGGCTTTGTGTAAGATTAACACCTATGTAGTAATAAAAAAACTAGCAAGGGTTTATCATGAGCATCGCAGAGCACATTAAAGGGTGAAAATTGTGAACAGTAAAATAGGGTTTACTATATAAAGTTTGTTTAACGAGGAATGAAATTCTAGAGTAGTACAGTATTGTTAGAATACAGTACTGCGAGAGGGTTGGAACTACAAGTTTCTTAACAGTTTAGATTACGTACATGGGCTATTATAATAGTTACATTTCCCCTAACCCTGGGAAGGGGAGAAAATACTCCCCACGCATTCCTCACGTGTAGAAGGCGACTAAAGGGGACGGGAGCGGGGGGCCAGAAACCCTTCCCTCCTTGTATTTTGACTTTCTAAAAGGAGAAACAAGGAAGAGTCACGCGGGGAGTGCTCATCCTCCTCGTAGACTCAGATTGGGGTGTCTAAATGTGTGTAGATGTAACACAAGATGAGAAAAAAAAAAAAAAGGAGATTAGGTATATGTTTGAGGAAAGGAACCTGGATGTTTTGGCTCCGAGTGAAACGAAGCTCAAGGGTAAAGGGGAAGAGTGGTTTGGGAATGTCTTGGGAGTAAAGTCAGGGGTTAGGGAGACAAGATCAAGGGAAGGAGTAGTACTACTCCTGAAACAGGAGTTGTGGGAGTATGTGATAGATTGAAAGAAAGGAAATTCTAGATTGATATGGGTAAACTAAAATTTGGAGAGATATGCGCGATTATTGGTGCATATGCACTCGGGCATGAGAAAATATCATGAGGCAAGTGTTTTGGGAGGAGCTGAATGAGCGTGTTAGTGGTTTCGATGCACAAGACCGGGTTATAGTGATGGGCGATTTGAATGCCAAGGCGAGTAATGTGGCAGTTGAGGGAATAATTGGTATACATGGAGTGTTCAGTGTTGTAAATGAAGAGCTTGTAGATATAAGTGTTGAAAAAAGGACTGGTGATTGGGAATACCTGGTTTAAAAAGAGATATACACAAGTATAGGTATGTAAGTATGAGAGATGGTCCGAGAGCGTTATTAGATTACGTGTTAATTGATAGTTAATGTGCCGAGAGGTGCAACTGGAGGGATGTCTCATCATTATCTTGGAGGCGAAGATTTGTATGGGTTTTCAGAAAAGGAGATAATGTTGGGGTGAAGAGAGTGGTGAGAGTAAGTGAGCTTGGGAAGGAGACTTGTGTGAGGAAGCACCAGGAGAGAGAGTACAGAATGGAAAAAGGCGAGAAAGGAGGTAAGGGGAGTGGGGGAGGAATGGGATGTATCTAGGGAAGCAATGATGGCTTGCGCAAAAGATGCTTGTGGCATGAGAAGCGTGGGAGGTGGTTTGAAAATTGAGAGGGCTAGGGAAAATGATTTGGTAAATGGAGGAGAGGTTGTAAAAGCTTTACGGAAGATGAAAGCCGGCAAGGTAGCAGGTTTGGATGGTATTGCAGTGGAATTTATTGAAAAAGGGGGCGACTTGTTAACTGGTTATTAAGGTTATTTAATGTATGTACGATTCATGGCGAGGTACCTGAGGATTGGTTGCATAGTGCCATTGTACAAAGGCAAAGGGGATAAGAATGAGTGCTCAAATTACAGAGGTACAAGTTTGTCGAGTATTCCTGGTAAATTATATCGAGAGGGTGAAGGCATGTACAGAGCATTAGATTGGGGAAGAGCAGTGTGGTTTCACAATTGGTAGAGGATGTGTGGTTCAGGCGTTTGCTTTGAAGAATGTATGCGAGAAATAGAAACAAATGGATTTGTATGTAGCATTTATGGATGTGGAGAAAGCATATAAGAGTTAATAGAAATGCTCTGTGGAAGGTTAAGAATATATGGCGTGTAAGGCAAGTTGTTAGAAGCAGTGAAAAGTTTTTCTCGAGGATGCGAGGCATGTGTAGGAAGAGAGGAAAGTGATTGGTTCTCAGTGAATGTAGGTTTGCGGCAGGGGTGTGTGATGTCTCCATGGTTGTTTAATTTGTTTATGGATGGGGTTGTTAGGGAGGTGAATGCAAGAGTTTTGCAAAGAGGGGCAAGTATGCAGTCTGTTGTGGATGAGAGAGCTTGGGAAGAGTCAGTTGTTCGTTGATACAGCGCTGGTGGCCGATTCATGTAAGAAACTACAGAAGCTGGTGACAGTTTGAGAAAGTGAGCGAAAGAAGAAATTTAAGAGTAAATGAATAAGAGCAAGGTTATTAGGTACAGTAGGGTTGAGGGTCAAGTCAATTGGGAGGAAAGTTTGAATGGAGGAAAAACTGGAGGAAGTAAAGCGTTTTAGATATCTGGGAGTGGATGGAACAATGGAAGCGGAAGTGAATCATAGGGTGGGGGAGGGGGCGAAAATTCTGGGAGCCTTGGAGAACGTTTGGAAGTCGAGAACATTATCTCGAAGCAAAAATGGGTAGGTTTGAAGGAATAGTGGTTCCAAGAAAGTTGTATGGTTGAGAGGCGTGGGCTATGGATAGAGTTCTGCGCAGGAGGGGTGGATGTGGTGGAAATGAGATGTTTGAGAACTATGTGGTGTGAGGTGGTTTGATCGAGTAAGTAATGTAAGGGTAAGAGATTTGTGGAAATAAAAAGTGTGGTTGATAGAGCAGAAGAGGGCGTTTTGAAGTGGTTTGGTCACATGGAGAGAAGGAGTGAGGAAATATTGACCAAGAGGATATACGTGTCAGGTGGAGGGAACGAGGAGAAATGGGAGACCAAATTGGAGGTGGAAAGATGGAGTGAAAAATACAGTGTGATCGGGGCCTGAACATGCAGGAGGGTGAGAGGCGTGCAAGGAATAGTGAATTGGAACGATGTGGTATACCGGAGTCGACGTGCTTTCAGTGGATTGAACCAGGGCATGTGAAGCGTCTGGAGTAAACCATGGGAAGTTCTGTGGGGCCTGGATGTGGAAAGGGAGACGTGTTTTCGGTGCATTATTACACGAGAGCGAACGAATGGGGCCTTTGGTGTCTTTTCATAGCGCTACCTCGCACACATGAGGGGCAGGGGGTAGTTATTCTATGTGTGGGGAGGTTGCGATGGGAACAAATAAAGGCAGACAGTATGAATTATGTACATGTGTATATATGTATATGTCTGTATATACACGTGTACATTGAGATGTATAGGTATGGATATTTGCGTGTGGACGTGTATGTATATACATGTGTATGTGGACGGGTTGGGCCATTCTTTCGTCTGTTTCCTTGCGGTACCTCACTAAGGGAGACAGCGACAAAGCAAAATAAAATAAATATAAAGTTAATGGCTTCATTGTAGAATGGTTAATGACGAATGTATGAAAAATTCCAATTTAGTATTGTATTAGAATACAGTAATGCAAGAGTTTAACCATGTTAATACAGTTGGGGTTTTAAAGTAAGTAAATTGACGGTGTTATAACTTAGGTTCTCTTACAGAAGTTATTAAAGTTTAAGAATAGTTTACGTACAAAGACTAATTGCCTTCGTTGTGGGTTGAGAGCTATATAGATTACCTTGGAGGAATTTACAATAAACACGAGATACTTCATTTTACCTGGCATAGCATCACGTGTTGAGCGTTTACATTTGCCGGGATATTTTATATAAACTTCATAACCTTGACATGATGCACGTTTCAGTTCACACTCATTGCTGTACGTACGACCATCACTACCACATACGGGGTTGTAATCATTGGTACAATACTTTGGACAATCGTCTGTGAGGAGGAGACGAAAATCTGGTTATTTCAAAATTGGGGAAAAGTTTATTAAAAGCAAGATTGAGGGAAAAATACTATAAAGTTATTTGTGCTCAAGTCTATTACCAAACAAGTTACTCTTTCAGTTTGTGTTAGGTGATACGACTTCTCTCATTGATGAATGTGGTGTAGATGTCAAATTATGATTTTAAAGTTTTAATCTAAGGTTACAACCAAGATAAAGAATTAAAGTTTCGAAAAAATAGGCTTAATTAAAGATGATTTTTGGAACATCTTTGAAACATTTCCGGATGTTTATGAAGCATATTGTTGGGATTTCGTCATTGTTACAAAGGATGTAATAATTTTGGTAAGGGTTCATGTTATAATGACCCGGAGTATGCTACATTTAATAACTTAAAAATGAAGAAGTTGTAGAGTGTAGTAGAGCATTGTTAGAATGAAGAAATTGTAGAAGAGCATCGTTAGAATATAGTATAGCGAGATGGTTGGAACTATACGTTCCTTAACAAGAGTTTAAAGTAAGTGTATGGACAATTATATAGTTATAACTTTAGTATAGTTTTTTTTCAGGATTATAGCGAAAGAAAAATAGTGTAAGAACAATTATCTTTGTTAACTATAGATTAGCTTGGAGGAATTTAAGCCACTTACAACATAAGCTTTTTAACGTTTTCCTTTTATACTATGTTATTTCCCGCGTCAGAGAGGTAGCGTTAAGAAGAAAGGATTGGGGCCGAGGGAATATCCTCACCTGGCTCCCCTATGCCTGAGGATAGGGTAGAAAGAATACTTGTAACGTATTCCCTGCGTGTCGTAGGCGACTAAAAGGGGAGGGAGCGGGGGGCTGGAAATCCTTTAAATTTTCCAAAAGGAAACATTTCATCTTACCTGGAATATAACGTGTTGAGCGTTTACATTCGCCGGTATGTTTCATAGAGATTTGTGAATCATTACATGATGCACGCTGCAGTTCACACTCATTGCTGTATGTATGTCCGTCACTACCACACACGGGGTCGTATTCTTGTGGACAAGACTCTGGACACTCGTCTTGTGAGGAGATAATAAAGAGTAAGTAAATTTGTAAAAAGTTTAAATGTTGAAATTTTAAATGGGGTTAAAATAAACTGGAGGTATCTTGTGTTTAAGTTATTACCAGAAAATATTCCTTTTCTTGTAACCTAATACGACTTATTTTAGTCATTAATGTGGTGTAGATGTAACATTCTATCAAGAATTTAGTTTTAATGCAAGGTTAAAAGCAAGATTAATTAAACAAGTTTAGAACACTTTATAGGTTTCAAGACTATAGCATTGTTAAGAGTGGGTTTCAAGACTCTCGAATGTATTTGTGAAATGTTTTTCAAGCAAATTGTTGGGATTTCATCAGTGTTAAAGGATACAATTATGTTGGTAGGAGTTTATGTTAATAATGAAGTATGTTACATTAACTTTTACACACGATATTTAACTTTTAAAATAGGCTTTGTATAAGATTAACACCTAAGTAGGAATAAAAAAACTTGTAAGGGTGTTTATCATGAGCATCGCAGAGTACATTAAAGGGTGAAAATTGTGAACAGTAAAATGGGGTTTACTATATAAAGTTTGTTTAACGAGGAATGGAATTCTAGAGTAGTACAGTATTGTTAGAATACAGTACTGCGAGAGGGTTGGAACTACACGTTTCTTAACACATTTTAGATTACGTACATGGACAATTATAATAGTTATATTTCCCCTATCCCTGGGGGTAGGGGAGAAAATACTTTTTACGCATTCCTCACGTGTAGAAGGCGACTAAAGGGGACGGGAACGGGGGGCCAGGAAGCCTTCCCTCCTTGTATTTTGACTTCCTAAAAGGGGAAACAAGGAGTCACGCGGGGAGTGCTCATCTTCCATCAAGGCTCAGACTGGGGTGTAAATGCGTGTGGATGTAACGAAGATGAGAAAAAAGGAGATAGGTAGTATGTTCGAGGAAAGGAACCTGGATGTTTTGGCTCAGTGAAACGAAGCTCAAGGGTAAAGGGGAAGAGTGGTTTGGTAATGTCTTGGGAGTAAAGTCAGGGGTTAGCGCGAGAACATCAAGGGAAGGAGTATCACTACTCCTGAAACAGGAGTTCTGGGAGTATGTGATGGAGTGTAAGTAAATTCTAGATTGGTATGGGTAAACTGAAAGTTGATACGAGAGATGGGAGATTATTGGTGCATATGCACCCGGACATGAGAAAAGATCATGAGAAGCAAGTGTTTTGGGAGCATCTGAACTAGTGTTAGTGGTTTTGATGCACAAGACCGGGTTATAGTGATGGGTGATTTGAATGCAAAGGCGAGTAATGTGGCAGTCGAGGGAATAATTTTATACATGGGGTGTTCAGTGTTGTAAATGGTGAAGAGCTTGTAGATTTATGTGTTGAAAAAGGACTGGTGATTGGGAAAACCTGGTTTAAAAAGCGAGATACACAAGTATACGTATGTAAGTAGGAGAGATGGCCAGAGCGTTATTGGATTAAGTGTTAAATGATAAGAGAATGCTGGGGTGAAGAGAGTAAGTGAGCTTGGGAAGGAGACTTGTGTGAGGAAGTACAAGGAGAGACCGAGTACAGAATGGAAAAAAGTGAGAACAAAGGAGGTAAGGTGAGTGGGAGAGGAATGGGATGTATTTAGGGAAGCAGTGATGGCTTGCGCAAAAGATGCTTGTGATGTGAGAAGCGTGGGAGGTGCGTTTATTAGAAAGGGTAGCGAGTGGCGGGATGAAGTAGTAAGATTAGTGAAAGAAGTATTTGGACGAATTTTGTAGGGAAAAATGCAAACGAGTGAGATAAAAGATGTTTTGGAAGGAGGTAAATAAAGTGCTTATGACAAGGGAGCAAATGGGAACTTCAGTGAATGGGGCTAAAAGTAGCGGTGATGTGAGAATGAGATGGCGCGAGTATTTTGAAGGTTTGTTGCGAGTTTGATGATAGTGGCAGATATACGGCGTTTTGGTCGAGGTGGTGTGCAAAGTGAGGGTTAGGGAAAATGATTTTGCAAGGTAGGTTTGGATGGTATTGCAGTGGAATTATTAAAAAAAAAGGGAGTGACTATTGTTGACTGGTTGGTAAGGACATTTACTGTATGTATGATTTATGGTGAAGTGCCTGAGGATTGGCGAAATGCTTGCATAGTGTTATTGTACAAAGGCAAAGGGGATAAAAGAGTGCTCAAATTACAGAGGTATAAGTTTGTTGAGTATTCCTGGTAAATTATACGAGAGGATATTGATTGAGAGGGTGAAGGCATGTACAGAGCATCAGATTGGGGAAGAGCAGTGTGGTTGAGGATGTGTGGATCAGGTGTTTGTTTTGAAGAATGTAAGAAATATTTAGAAAAGCAAATGGATTTGTATGTAGCATTTATGAGTCTGGAGAAGGCGTATGATGAGATGCTGTGTGGAAGGTATTAATATATGGTGTGGGAGGCAAGTTGTTAGAAGCAGTGAAAAGTTTATCGAGGATGTTAAGGCAGGTGTATGTGTAGGAAGAGAGGAAAGCGATTGGTTCTCGGTGAATGTAGGTTTGCGGCAGGGGGGGTGTGACCTCTCAATGGTTGTTTAATTATTTGTTCATGGATGGGGTTGTTAGGGAGGTGAATGCAAAAGTTTTGGAAAGAAGGGGAAGTATGAAGTCTGTTGTGGATGAGAGCTTAGGAAGAGTCAGTTGTTCGCTGATGATACAACGCTGGTGGCTGATTTATGCGAGAAACTGTAGAAGCTGGTGACAGTTTGGTAAAGTGTGTAAAAAGAAAGTAGAGTGTAAATGTGAATAAGAGCAAGGTTATTAGGTATAGTAGGGTTGAGGGTCAAGTCAATTGGGAGGCAAGTTTGAATGGAGAGAAACTGGAGGAAGTAAAGCGTTTTAGATATCTGGGAGTGGATGGAACCATGGAAGCTGAAGTGAATCAAAGGGTGGGGGAGGCGGCGAAAATTCTGGGAGCTTTGAATGCTTGGAAGTCTAGAACATCTCAAAGCAAAAATGGGTACGTTTGAAGGAATAGCGTTTCCAACAATGTTGTACGGTTGCGAGGCGTGGGCGATGGATAGAGTTTTGCGCAGGAGGGTGGATGTGCTGGAAATGAGATGTTTGGGGACAATATGTGGTGTGAGGTGGTTTGATAGAGTAATGCAAGGTTAAGAGATGCGTGGAAATAAAATTGTAGAGATAGAAGAGGGTGTTTTGAAATGGTTTGGTTACATCGAGATAATGCGTGAGGAAAGATTGACGAAGAGGATATACGTGTTAGGTGGAGGGAACGAGAAGCTAGAGACCAAATTGGAGGTGGAAAGATGGAGTGAAAATGATTTTGAGCGATCGGGGCCTGAACATGTAGGAGGGTGAAAGGCGTGCAAGGAATAGTGAATTGGAACGATGTGGTATACCGGGGTCTACGTGCTGTCAATGGATTGAACCAGGGCATGTGAAGCGTTTGGGGTAAATCATGGAAATCTGTGGGGCCTGGATGTGGAAAGGGAGCTGTGGTTTCGGTGCAATATACATGACAGCTAGAGACTAGGTGTGAACGAATGGGGCCTTGTATTTTCCTAGCGCTATATTGCACACACGAGGGGGTAGGGGTTGTTACTCCATGTGTGGTGAGGTGATGATGGGAATGAATAAAGGCAGAGTGAATTATGTACATGTGCATATATGTACGTGTGTATATATACGTGTACAGCGAGATGTATAGGTATGCATTTGCGTGTGTGGACGTTTATGTATATACATGTGCATGGGTCGTGACATCCTTTCGTCTGTTTTCTTGCGCTACGTCGCTAACGCGGGAGACGGCGACAAAGCATAGTAAATAAAGTTGGTAAGACTTCTTAGAATTAAAGTGAAACAAGAATAGTTTAAGTATAAGAAGAATCAACGTTGTAGTGGGTTGAAAATCATTAGCTTGGACGAATTGAACAATGTACGTACAAGACAAGCAGATAATTTATCTTACCTGGAATGGCATCAGGTGTTGAGGGTTTACATTTGCCGGTATGTTTCATAGAGATTTGTGAATCATTACATGATGCACGCTGCAGTTCACACTCATTGCTGTATGTATGTCCGTCACTACCACACACGGGGTCGTATTCTTGTGGACAAGATTCTGGACACTCGTCTTGTGAAGAGATGGGAAGAAGGAGTTTATCCAAATGTTTAAATTTAAAGTTCCATTAAATGTTAGATTTCAAATGGGGGGTTAAAATACGATGGAGGAATTTTGTGTTTAAGTCATTATCAGAAAATGTTTAAAGTTCTGGTAAGCTAATAGGACTTATTTTAGTCATTAATGTGATGTAACATTATGAAGAACTTTGGTTTTAATGCAAGTTTTAAAATATGAATCATAGAAGTTTCGAAAACACTCGATAGGTTTCAAGACTATAGCAATGTTAAGGTGGGTTTCAAGATTCTAATGTGTAAATATGTTGAGGTTTTTCAAGCAAATTGTTGGGATTTCGTCAGAGTTAAAGGATGCAATAATGTTCGTAGGGGTTCATGCTAATGGAGTAGGTTACATTAACTTTTACCCACGATATGCAACTTAAATTAGGCTTTGTACAAGACTAACACCTATGTTGGAATAAAAATATTTGCAAGGGTTTATGATGAGTATCGCAGAGCACATTAAATGTGAAAATGGCGAGTAGTAAAATAGGATATAGTATATAAAATTAGTTTGAAGAGGAAAGAAGAAATTAGAGTCCATTGTTAGAAGACTTCTTAGAATTAAAGCGAAATAATAGTTTACGTACAAGAACAATGAACGTCGTTGTGGGTTGAAAACTATATAGATTAGGTTTGAGAGATTTAATAATGTATCTAAAAAATCAAATATAACTTTATCTTACCTGGAATGGTATCACGTGTTGAACGTTTACATTTGCCTTTATATTTTATATAGATTTGTGAACCTTGACATGACGTACGTTGCAGTTCACATTCATTGCTGTATGTACGACCGTCACTACCACACACGGGGTTGTAATCATTGGTACAATATTCTGGACACTTGTCTGAGGAAGAGACGAGAATAGAGTTCATCCAAATTTTTGATTTAGAAAAGTTAATCAAATGTTATTTTAAATGGGGGTTAAAATACATTGGAGGTACTTGCGTGTTCATTGGGATGAAGTTAATATCAGAAAATGGTTACTTTTTCAGCTGATAGGACTGAAATGTGGTGTAGATGTAACATTCTATCAAGAATGCAAGTTTTAATGAAAAGGTAAAACCAAGAGGAATTGAAGTTTCGAAAACACGATCGGCTCAAGAGTAGAGCAAAGTCATGTTCCAAGATATTTCTCAAAGATATTTGAGAAACCAAGTTGGGATTTTTGAAGGAAATTGTTGGCTTTGCAAGTGTTAAAGGATGTAATAATGTTGGTAGGTGTTCATGTTATGAAGGATGGAGTATGTTGCAGTAAACTTAAATTACATGTTGGATGCATGACATTTGTTAATATAATTACAATTTCAAGTACGTGTGTATAGACAATGAAGTTGATTTAAGCAAGGTATCTTATAGTTCAAATAAATCATTATGTATGATGACTTATGGTTTATAAAAATTACAGAAGTTTGGACGAACTTAAAAAGTATATCTTCATTTTACCTGGCATTATGATATCACGTGTTGAGCGTTTACATTCGCCTATATATTTCATAGAGATTTGCGAATCATTACATGATGCACGCTGCAATTCACACTCATTGCTGTATGTATGTCCGTCACTACCACACACGGGGTCGTATTCTTGTGGACAAACTTCGGGACACTCGTTAGCAGGAAGGGGAGTTGCTAGTTAAAAGCAGTTTAATGTTAAGATCAAATCAGTATAAAGTTGTAAGTAGTATAATTAGGATATTTGTAATAAAGTTCTGGAGAGAGAATGCTAAAGTTGATTTACATGTAAAAATCATAGTAACAGTTAAAATCGACTTACAAACTCAATGGAGGTTTACAAGATTCTTAAATGAAATACGTAGATAATTGTAAATTTAAGATTCAATTGAAATTTGAACAAGCCAAAAATGACCAAATTCTAGACAAGGAATTCTAAATAAAAAAGTTAACTTACTTGGATCTATGGTGGTTGTGCAAGTAACAATGGTGGTTATGGCAGCAATCCACAAAAATAGCATTGCAGTAGCCATGTTGAACAAGTAAATCTATAGAGATAAGAATTAGCCTCCTGAAACCAGATTTTTGTTACAAGCCACATAATGGCTTACAATATAGTGATGTGGATTCCAATACCACAATGTCCAATATTTTTATTTTACAAATTAAAATTTAAGAAATTACCGATACTTAAAGCATTTGAATTTTCTTGATTTTATATTTGTGTAGTGGGAGAAAAGACGGAATAATAACATTGTATTACGATAATTATACACGTATTGTGTAAAACTACTGGGACGATATAATCTTAAGAGTTAAAAATATCAATCAAGTATCTTTATTTTTAAGTGTTATTCAGTTACCTTTCATCACTTAAAAGACATACTAGGGGAATATAATATTAAATATTTGAAGCATGTTATCTGGTCTTTTTAAAGAAAATTTGAATTCGGTAAAAGTGTCGACCAAAAGTGAAAGTCATACTGAACGTTTGGACGGAGTTTCGAGACATGTAATTTCAAAGTAAAAAGATAGTTATCAAACAATTCAGTGTACTATAATGCATTATGTAGATGTCTTGCGTGTGGAATTAGTTTCAAGAAAGGCAAGAATTAACGCAAATTTAAGAGCACCTGGCGATTAAAATTTAGAAATTCAAAATTGTATTTAACGAAAACCCATCAAGGAATATAATTTTTCGTAGTTCTATACGGTAATACCGATCAATAACTATTGTACAATGTATTAAAGTTACGAGAAATTATGAGAAATTAGGAAAAAAAAAAAACGAACGAGACTGTCCAAAGTCGGAAAAGAACGTAACTTTTGATATAATTCATAGTTTTCGTAAAGACGATA
>NC_092262.1:5724071-5741571 GCF_036320965.1 Panulirus ornatus | reverse complement strand
CCCACACTACTGGTCTCTTCTTACCACACTACTGGTCTCTTCTTCCCACACTACTGGTCTCTTCTTCCCACACTACTGGTTTCTTCTTCCCACACTACTGGTTTCTACTTCCCACACTACTGGTTTCTTCTTCCCACACTACTGGTTTCTACTTCCCACACTACTGGTCTCTTCTTTCCACACTATTGGTCTCTTCTTACCACACCACTGGTTTCTTCAGAACCATCGCACAGGATTTCCTTCGTAAACATCCTATTTTCGGAAACGTTTGATGATAGCTAATGGTTAAAACGTTTGATAATAGCTAATGTTCTTAAACGTTTGATGATAGCTAATGGTCATACACGTTTGATGATAGTTAATGGTTAAAACGTTTGCTAATAGCTAATGTTCTTAAACGTTTGATGATAGCTAATGGTCATAAATGTTTCATAGTTAATGGTCATAAACGTCTCGTAGCTAATGATCATAAACGTTTGATAATAGCAAGTTATCATAATTTTTGATGATAGCTAATGGTAAAAAACGTTTGATGATAGCTAATGGTTATATACGTTTGATAGCTCATGGTCATAAACGTTTGATAACTAATGGTCATAAAGTTTTGAAAGCTAATTTTCATAAATGTTTGATGAGATCTAATGGTCATAAACGTTTAATAATAGCTAATGGTCATAAACATTTGATGATAATCTAATGGTCATAAACGTTTAATAATAGCTAATGTTTATAAACATTTGATGATAATCTAATGGTCATAAACGTTTAATAATAGCTAATGGTCATAAACGTTTGATGATAATCTAATGGTCATAAACGTTTAATAATAGCTAATGGTCATAAACATTTGATGATAATCTAATGGTCATAAACGTTTAATAATAGCTAATGGTCATAAACGTTTGATGATAGCTAATGGTCATAAACGTTTAATAATAGCTAATGGTCATAAACGTTTGATGATAGCTAATGTTCATACACGTTTGATGATAGCTAATGGTCATAAACGTTTAATAATAGCTAATGGTCATACACGTTTGATGAGAGCTAATGGTCATATACGTTTGATGATAGCTAATGGTCATAAACGTTTAATAATAGCTAATGGTCATAAACGTTTAATAATAGCTAATGGTCATACACGTTTGATGAGAGCTAATGGTCATATACGTTTGATGATAGCTAATGGTCGTAAACGTTTGATGATAGCTAATGGTCATACACGTTTGATGAGAGCTAATGGTCATAAACGTTTAACGAGAACTAATGGTCATAAACGTTTGATGATAGTAAATGGTCATATCGTTTGATGATAGCTAATAGTCAAAAACGTTTGATGATAGCAAAGGTCATGTACGTTTGATAGCTAATGGTCATATACGTTTGATAGCAAATGGTCATAAAGTTTTGATAGCTAATGGTCATAAACGTTTGACGATAGCTAGAGGTTCAAACGTTTGATGAGAGCTAATGGTAATAAACGTTTGATGAGAGCTAATGGTCACATACAGTTAGTATAATTACATTGTCCTGAAATCAAAAAGTACTTTCATGTGATAATATTCCTATGGACAATTACTTCAAATCAGTATATTTCATTTTTCTTTTCAATTTCTAAATCTGTTTCGTTGGAGAGTCTGCTACTATTTTCTGTTATGATCAAATACCAAGAGAAAATGATTTACTTGTTGATATTTGATGACACAAATATTGATCATCTTCATTTGATTACAAAATACATATCAAAGTATGAAGAAATGCATTACAGGTGAAGGGATCAGATCTGTACATGGCTACAGTGTTTCTCAGGTTATTCTTTTAATATATCCAAACTCGACTCACATTAACATTTCACTAAATGGTAGTAACATATACATTAACAATTTTTTTTTTCGGTGTTCTTATGATGTTACTGTAGGAAAAGTGATTTCATAAACATGGCTTCCTCCATCTCTGTTCATGATGATGTAGACTGAAGTAGAAATGGAGAATTTCCATCTTCTTGCACCAGTTGTATCGAGCATTTGATTACAAGGAGGTGGAGACATCTTCATCCGAGGGAAGTGTGTCACTTGATAAGGTCTTTGACCAAGGCGCTACCGTACGGTGGTGAACGATTGACGGACTAGCGTGTGGTTGGTTTACAGTCGAACTCCCGAAGAGCGAACAAGAGTGTTGAGTTCGTGGGTTTGGGCGCCTCAGATCGGAGGGTACGACGTGGCAGGATGCCCCACTCTTGAAGCTGCCCTCATACCCACTACAGGCAGAGCGACACCTACGTCGGGGACAGCCGAAGGCCTGCTTGAAACTCTGGATGAAATTGGCGTTCATGAAGCAGTAAGTGATGGGATTGCAGCACGACGATACGTACGCTAACAGCTGGACCAAAGAGACGCCAAAGCTACCCAAGGCAGCGTATACCTGGCCGGGGATGTAGAGAGAGAGCAAGTTGACGATGAAGAGTGGAGTCCAACATATGAAGAACTCAGCCACTAAGACGAACAACATCCTAATGACTCGTTTCTTGGCTTGGAGGCTTCGTTCTGTGTGTGACGACCTCAGGAACCCGCTCGGCACGTCGTCTCCTTTCCTCCAGCGCTTTTCCTTCGTGATCCTGCGACCTTTGGACGAAGGATCGTCTTCGCTTCCAAAAGCGGGTCCGTGGGTCTCCACAGACGATGTTAGTCGGGTCTCCACATCGCCATTAGATGGCGTGTCCTCGGAATGCTGTCGGGATTTCTGCCACAGGGACATGGCTGGTGCTTTCCCTCCTTCGGGATAGCGAGAGACACACTGGGGCTTCCCAGCGACACTGCAAGCTGTCGGGATCTTACGGGACCTGAGGGAGTGAGGGAGAGAGAGAGAGGCAGCAGAAGGTTATGGGATGTTCATGAGTAACCTCAGACAACGCTTATAAATTGTCTTTGGAAAAAGACACAGCATTAGTATGTCTATTTCTAATATTAGTCTATTAGAATAAATCTTTTATAGCATTGATGACTAATTGCTTGTTTAGTTTCTAGGGCTGTCAACTGCTGCCAAGATTAAGTTTAGATTAAGTGGTTGTTACGTTTGAATAAGTAGCTTGGTAAGGTGGAATGTTCAGGGCAGATTTGTTAAGGTGGTCGAGATTATGTTAATCTAGATGTTAGGTAGTTAAATTCATCCTAAGTTAGATTAGATTGTTATATCAGATGGTTTACGTTGTATTAGCTTAGGTTACACGATTAAGGATAAGTTGAATGGCTAATCTAGGTTAGGAGGTTAATGAAATTGGGTTAGTTTTTGATCCAATTTAGATCATGTTGCATTAGATGGTCGACTTTAGGCTCTGTTTAGGTATAAGACATGGGAAGGGTTGCTTCAAAACTCATGCTAAAGAGGCCTTTCACGATATTGGATTCCTTCCACAATGCCGAGACGAGGCGATCAACATACCACGTGCCAAACGAGACGAGGTGGGACAATTTGCAAAAAAGCTTTCAGGACAAAATGATCCTAAAAATAGTGAGAGGCAATTTTGTTTTGGATTTGATACAGAGGATGATGTCTTATGATGGTCCGTCTTTCTCTTTCTCTCATATACGAAACGTGGAGTTGAAATGCCATTGTGATAAAGTTACCTGGCTGAGAGTCTGGAGTTCGACGATGAAGGATGTGTATCACTTGTGGAACAGTTTCGGAGATCAGACATACGACTCGATTCTGAGGGGAAGAGATATAAGATATAATTGTGATTTGACATCTTTGAACATATAGTTTGGCTGGTTGTAGCACAGACACGCTTTTACTTCTTGATCAACGTTGTTTATGCATTTGTTAAACTTATGTATTAGCTTCTGCTTTATCTATCTATCTATCTTTAACCTTTTTCACTAGGTACCCAGCTATCATCACAGTTCATGTACGAAAACTTTTGTAATATCTCACGTGTACTCACATATTTTCCCTTCCAGGCTGGGATCTGGGTTTTCTCTTGTTGAGAAAGGTGAAAGCCTACAATCTTGATGCACAGATGGAAGAAGTACAACAACACCAAAAGTGAAACTCCCAAAAATGAAGTAGCAACCAGGAAAAGTAAAGACTAGATCTCTCTTCAAGATAGCCTGAGGCACAGGGAGGTGGCTTTGCTGGTGAGTTGCTTGTACCTACAGTGAACATTAGAGGTGTATCGCCTTTGAATTTATATGCGGGCGGACAACATTCTATTTTGCGATTAACATATATATATATATATATATATATATATATATATATATATATATATATATATATATATATATATATATATTCTTTTTTCTATTTATTATACTTTGTCGCTGTCTCCCGCGTTAGCGAGGTAGCGCAAGGAAACAGACGAAAGAATTGCCTAACCCACCCACACACACATGTATATACATACACGTCCACACATGCACATACACATACCTATACATTTCAACGTTTACATATACATACATACACAGACAAATACATATATACACATGTACATAATTCATACTTGTTGCCTTTATTCATTCCCGTCGCCACCCTGCCGCACATGAAATGACAACCTCCTCCCCCTGCATGCGCGCGAGGTAGCGCTAGGAAAAGACAACAAAGGCCACATTCGTTCACACTCAGTCTCTAGCAGTCACGTATAATGCATCGAAACCACAGCTCCCTTTTGACATCCAGGCTCCACAAAACTTTCCATGGTTTACCCCAGGCGCTTCACATGCCCTGGTTCAATTCATTGACAGCACGTCGACCCCGGTATACCACATTGTTCCAATTCACTCTGTTCCTTACACGCTTTTCACCCTCCTGCATGTTCTGGCCCCGATCGCTCAAAATATTTTTCACTCCATCTTTCCACCTCCAATTTGGTCTCCCACTTCTCCTCGTTCCCTCCACCTCTGACACATATATCCTCTTGGTCAATCTTTCCTCGCTCATCCTTTCCATGTGACCAAACCATTTCAAAACACCCTCTTCTGCTCTCTCAACCACACTCTTTTTATTTCCACACATCTCTCTTACCCTATTATTACTTACTCGATCAAACCACCTCACACCATATATTGTCCTCAAACATCTCATTTCCAACACATCCACTCTCCTCCGCACAACCCTATCTATAGCCCACGCCTCGCAACCATACAACATTGTTGGAACCACTATTCCTTCAAACATACCCATTTTTGCTTTCAGAGATATTGTTCTCACCTTCCACACACTTTTCAACTTGTTAACTTTGATGTTTCCTCACTTTTCACAAAAGTTCCAGTTGATGACCTTTTAGAATATTCATTTGATGTCTTGGATGATATCAATTTACCTGTTTTAAAGTCACTTTTCACGGAACTGATAAAATTGTGTATAAAAGACTGTGTATTTCAATTCAATGGAGAATACTATGCTCAAATATTTGATATGGCAATAGGGTAACCCTCTTTCACCTGTACTAAGTAATCTTTATATGGAATTTTTTGAAACAAAATTTCTAAAGGATATCTTACCTTCTAATGCAATTTGGTTTAGTTATGTAGACGATGTTCTTTGTGTTTGGCCAACAAATGAAAATTTACATACATTTCTCCCCCTACTTAACAATTTAGTACCTTCCATCAAATTTACTGTAGAAAATGAAAATAATGGTATTTTACCATTTCTAGATTGTATGATCCATAGGCAAGGAAACAAGTTTAAATTTAGCATATACAGAAAACCCACCAATGTATGCTCATATATCCATATGAGCTCATCTCAACATGACAGAGTTAAATTATCATCATTTCAATCTATGTTCCTTAGGGCATTACGTATTTGCAGTCCAGAGTATATTGATGATGAGTTTGAGAAGATATATTCTATTGGATCTAAGTTAAAGTACCCTAGATCTTTCATTGATAAATCCATTAAGTTAGCAAAGAAATCATTTTATAGAGTTGAGCCCAAACCTCCCATTGACACCAAGAATCGTTTAGTTCTCCCTTTTAATGATAATTTCACTTTACTTCCCGTGTTGCTTAAATCCTTTAATGTAAATGTTGCCTTCAGCAACAATGATACTATAAAGAATACCTTAATCAGGAATTCACCAAAATATTCTCCTGGGTGTATCTATAGAATGCCATATAGAAATTGTGGTAAGTATTATGTTGGTCAGACTGGTAAGGATCTTTCTGTTAGACTTAAGCAACATAAATATAGTATAAGAACGGGACAAGAATCAAATGTCTTGTTTGATTACGTTAAAAACCATGATCATTGTATTGACTGGAGTAATGCCATCTCAGTTATTAACTTTAACTCTATTACCAATAGAAATATCATTGAATCCTCTATCAATAAGATACACAAAGAATTATGATCTTAATATTAGTGATGGTCTATACAAATTGGATAACTTTATTGTTGATAAAATTTGTAAAATAATAAGTTTATGATATTCTCGTTGTCTGTCTTGGACAATCGCATGTTTGCCAAATGGCGTCCTAGCTACGTCTCTTCGTTGTATATCAACTGACTGTTATATTTCTCTCTTGTGTAGCCCCTGATGATGTGATTATGACACGAAAGTGCACTTGGGAACTTATCGTGTTTCATATTCCTCATGGATTCATAGGAATATACTTGATCACGCGCAAAATTGATCCTTTCCAATATATATATATATATGTATATATATATATATATATATATATATATATATATATATATATATATATATATATATATATATATATATATATATATATGTATATATATATATATATATATATATATATATATATATATATATATATATATATATATATATATACAGGGGAGTAAGAATACTTCCCACGTATTCCCTGCGTGTCGTAGAAGGCGACTAAAATGGGAGGGAGCGGGTGGCTGGAAATCCTCCCCTCTCGTTTCTTTTTTTTTTTTATTTTCCAAAACAAGGAACAGAGAAAGGGGCCAAGTGAGGATATTCCCTCTAAGGCCCAGTCCTCTGTTCTTAACACTACCTCGGTAACGCGGGAATGGCCAATAGTTTGAAAGAAAAAGAAAAATATATATATATCCCTGGGGATAGGGGAGAAAGAATACTTCCCACGCATTCCTCACGTGTCGTAGAAGACGACTAAAGGGGACGGGAGCGGGGAGCCAGAAACCCTCACCTCCTTGTATTTTAACTTTCTAAAATGGGAAACAGGAGTCACGCGGGGAGTGCTCATCCTCCACGAAGGCTCAGATCGGGGTGTCTAAATGTGTGTGAGGAAAGGAACCTGGATGATTTGGCTCTGAGTAAAACGAAGCTCAAGGGTAAAGGGGAAGAGTGGTTTGGGAATGTCTTGGGAGTAAAGTCAGGGGTTAGTGAGAAGACAAGAGCAAGGGAAGGAGTAGCACTACTCCTGAAACAGGAGCTGTGGGAGTATGTGACAGAGTGTGAGAAAGTAAATTCTAGATTGATATGGGTAGAACTGAAAGTTGATGGAGAGAGATGGGTGATTATTGGTACATATGCACCTGGGCATGAGAAGAAAGATCATGAGAGGCAAGTGTTTTGGGAGCAGCTGAATGAGTGTGCTAGCGGTTTTGATGCACTAGACCGGGTTATAGTGATGGGTGATTTGAATGCAAAGGTGAGTAATGTGGCAGTTGAGGGAATAATTGGTATACACGGGTTGTTCAGTGTTGTAAATGGAAATGGTGAAGCGCTTGTAGATTTATGTGCTGAAAAAGGACTTGTGATTGGGAATACCTGGTTTAAAAAGCGAGATATACACAAGTATACGTATGTAAGTAGGAGAGATGGCCAGAGAGCGTTATTGGATTAAGTGTTAATTGATAGGCGCGCGAAAGAGAGACTTTTGGATGTTAATTTGCTGAGAGGTGCAAGTGGAGGGATGTCTGATCATTATCTTGTGGAGGCGAAGGTGAAGATTTGTATGGGTTTTCAGAAAAGGAGAGAGAATGTTGGGGTGAAGAGAGCGGTGAGAGTAAGTGAGCTTGGGAAGGAGACTTGTGTGAGGAAGTACCAGGAGAGACTGAGTACAGAATGGAAAAAGGTGAGAACAAATGAGGTAAGGGGAGTGGGGAAGGAATGGGATGTATTTAGGGAAGCAGTGATGGCTTGAGCAAAAGATGCTTGTGGCATGAGAAGCGTGGGAGGTGAGTTGATTAGAAAGGGTAGTGAGCGGTGGGATGAAGAAGTAAGATTATTAGTGAAAGAGAAGAGAGAGGCATTTGGACGATTTTTGCAGGGAAAAAATGCAAATGAGTGGGAGATGTATAAAAAAAAAGAGGCAAGAAGTCAAGAGAAAGGTGCAAGAGGTGAAAAGAGGGCAAATGAGAGTTGGGGTGAGAGAGTATCATTAAATTTTAGGGAGAATAAAAAGATGTTTTGGAAGGAGGAAAATAAAGTGCGTAAGACAAGTGAGCAAATGGGAACTTCAGTGAAGAGGGCTAATGGGGAGGTGATAACAAGTAGTGGTGATGTGAGAAGGAGATGGAGTGAGTATTTTGAAGGTTTGTTGAATGTGTTTCATGATAGAGTGGCAGATATAGGGTGTTTTGGTCGAAGTGGTGTGCAAAGTGAGAGGGTTAGGGAAAATGATTTGGTAAACAGAGAAGAGGTAGTAAAAGCTTTGCGGAAGATGAAAGCCGGCAAGGCAGCAGGTTTGGATGGTATAGCAGTGGAATTTATTAAAAAAGGGGGTGACTGTATTGTTGACTGGTTGGTAAGGTTATTTAATGTATGTATGACACATGGTGAGGTACCTGAGGATTGGCGGAATGCGTGCATAGTGCCATTGTACAAAGGCAAAGGGGATAAGAGTGAGTGCTCAAATTACAGAGGTATAAGTTTGTTGAGTATTCCTGGTAAATAATATGAGAAGGTGTTGATTGAGAGGGTGAAGGCATGTACAGAGAATCAGATTGGGGAAGAGCAGTGTGGTTTCAGAAGTGGTAGAGGATGTGTGGATCAGGTGTTTGCTTTGAAGAATGTATGTGAGAAATACTTAGAAAAGCAAATGGATTTGTATGTAGCATTTATGGATCTGGAGAAGGCATATGATAGAGTTGATAGAGATGCTCTGTGGAAGGTATTAAGAATATATGGTGTGGGAGGCAAGTTGTTAGAAGCAGTGAAAAGTTTTTATCGAGGATGTAAGGCATGTGCACGTGTAGGAAGAGAGGAAAGTGATTGGTTCTCAGTGAATGTGGGTTTGCGGCAGGGGTGTGTGATGTCTCCATGGTTGTTTGATTTGTTTATGGATGGGGTTGTTAGGGAGGTGAATGCAAGAGTTTGGAAAGAGGGGCAAGTATGCAGTCTGTTGTGGATGAGAGAGCTTGGGAAGTGAGTCAGTTGTTGTTCGCTGATGATACAGCGCTGGTGGCTGATTCATGTGAGAAACTGCAGAAGCTGGTGACTGAGTTTGGTAAAGTGTGTGAAAAAAGAAAGTTAAGAGTAAATGTGAATAAGAGCAAGGTTATTAGGTACAATAGGGTTGAGGGTCAAGTCAATTGGGAGGTAAGCTTGAATGGAGAAAAACTGGAGGAAGTAAAGTGTTTTAGATATCTGGGAGTGGATCTGGCAGCGGATGGAACCATGAAAGCGGAAGTGAATCATAGGGTGGGGAGGGGGTGAAAATTCTGGGAGCCTTGAAGAATGTTTGGAAGTCGAGAACATTATCTCGGAAAGCAAAAATGGGTATGTTTGAGGGAATAGTGGTTCCAACAATGTTGTATGGCTGCGAGGCGTGGGCTATGGATAGAGTAGTGCGCAGGAGGGTGGATGTGCTGGAAATGAGATGTTTGAGGACAATATATGGTGTGAGGTGGTTTGATCGAGTAAGTACTGTAAAGGCAAGAGAGATGTGTGGAAATAAAAAGAGTGTGGTTGAGAGAGCAGAAGAGAGTGTTGTGAAATGGTTTGGTCACATGGAGAGAATGAGTGAGGAAAGATTGACCAAGAGGATATATGTGTCAGGGGTGGAAGGAACGAGGAGAAGTGGGAGACCAAATTGGAGGTGGAAAGATGGAGTGAAAAAGATTTTGAGTGATCGGGGCCTAAACATGCAGGAGGGTAAAAGGCGTGCAAGGAATAGAGTGAATTGGAACTATGTGGTATACCGGGGTCGACGTGCTGTCAATGGATTGAACCAGGGCATGTGAAGCGTCTGGGGTAAACCATGGAAAGTTGTGTGGGGCCTGGATGTGAAAAGCGAGCTGTGGTTTTGGTGCATTATTACATGACAACTAGAGACTGAGTGTGAACGAATGGGGCCTTTGTTGTCTTTTCCTAGCGCTACCTCGCACACATGAGGGGGAGGGCGTTGTTATTCCATGTGTGGCGAGGTGGCGATGGGAATAAATAAAGGCAGACAGTATGAATTATGTACATGTGTATATATGTATATGTCTGTGTGTGTATATATATGTGTACATTGAGATGTATAGGTATGTATATTTGCGTGTGTGGACGTGTATGTATATGGATGTGTATGTGGGTGGGTTGGGCCATTCTTTCGTCTGTTTCCTTGCGCTACCTCGCTAACGCGGGATACAGCGAGAAAGCAAAATAATAATAATAATAATAATAATAATATATATATATATATATATATATATATATATATATATATATATATATATATATATATATATATATATATATATATATATATATATATATATATTTTTTTTTTTTTTTATACTTTGTCGCTGTCTCCAGCGTTTGCGAGGTAGCGCAAGGAAACAGAAGAAAGAAATGGCCCAACCCCCCCCCCCCATACACATGTACATACACACGTCCACACACGCAAATATACATACCTACACAGCTTTTCATGGTTTACCCCAGACGCTTCACATGCCTTGATTCAATCCACTGACAGCACGTCAACCCCTGTATACCACATCGCTCCATTCACTCTATCTTGCCCTCCTTTCACCCTCGGTCAGGCACAAACCACCTCAACCAAATATTGTCCTCAAACATCTCATTTCCAACACATCCACTCTCCTCCGCACAACCCAAATCTATAGCCCACGCCTCGCAACCATACAACATTTTTGGGAAACCCACTATTCCTTCAAACATACCCATTTTTGCTTTCCGAGATATTGTTCTCACCTTCCACACACTTTTCACTTTTAAACTTTGATTTTTCCCTTTCCACTTTTCACAAAAGTTCCATTGATGACCTTTTAGAAAAATTCATTTGATGCCCTGGATGATATCAATTTACCGTTTTAAAGTCAGTTTTCACTGAACTGATAAAATTGTGTAAAAAAGACTGTGCATTTCAATTTAATGGAGAATACTATGCTCAAATATTTGTAGGCAATGGGTAACCCCTTTCACCTGTACTAAGTACTCTTTATATGGAATTTTTGAAAACAAAATTTCTAAAGATATCTTACCTTCTAATGCATTTAGTTTTAGGAAATGTAGATGTTTTTCCCTTTTTTTGTTTGCCAAAAATGAAAATTTACTTTACATTTCTCCCCCTACTTAACAATTTAGTACCTTCCATCAAATTTACTGTAGAAAATGAAAATAATGGTATGTTACCATTTCTAGATTGTATGATCCATGGGCAAGGAAACAATTTTAAAAATTTAGCTATACAGAAAACCCACCAATTTATGCCCCATATATCCATAGACCCATGACAGAGATTTAATTATCAACATTTCAATCTATGTTCCTTAGGCATTACGTATTTGCAGTCCAGAGTATATTTGATGATGATTTGAGAAGATAATTCTATTGGATCTAAGTTAAAGTAACCCGGGATCTTTCATTGATAAATCCCTTAAGTTAGCAAAGAAATCATTTTATAGAGTTGAGCCCAAACCTCCTATTGACACCAAGAATCTTTTAGTTCCCCCTTTTAAGAAAATTTTCACTTTACTTCCAGGTTGCTTAAATCCTTTAATGTAAATGTTCCCTTTCAGCAACAATGATACTAAAAGAATACCTTAATCAGGAATTCACCAAAATATTCTCCTGGGTGTATCTATAGAATGCCATATAGAAATTGTGGTATAGTAAATTTTGTTTGGGCAGACTGGTAAGGATCTTTCGTTTGACTTTAGCAACATAAATATAGTATAAAAACGGGACAAGAATCAAATGTCTTGTTTGATTTCGTAAAAACCATGATCATTTTAAATGACTGGGGTAATGCCATCTCAGTTTTAACTCTAACTCTATACCAATAGAAAAATCATTGAATCCCCTATCAATAAATACACAAGAAATTTTGATTTAATATTAGTGATAGTCTAGCAAATTGGATAACTTTTATTGATGATAAAATTTTTAAAATTATAAGTTTATGATATTCTCGTTGTCTGTCTTGGACAATCGCATGTTACCAAATGGCGGTCTAGCCCACGTCTCTTTGTTGTATATCAACTGACTGTTTTTAAATTTTTCTTGTGTACCCCCTGATGATGTGATTATGACACGAAAGTGGGACTTGGGAACTTATCGTGTTTCATATTCCTCATGGATTCATAGGAATATACTTTATCACGCGCAAAATGATCCTTTCCAATATATATATTATATATAATATATATATATATATATAAAATATATAATATATATATATAATATATATATATATATAAAACAGGGAGTAAGAATACTTTTCCCCCCCCTAATTTCCCCGCGTGTCGTAAAGGCGACTAAAATGGGAGGGAGGGTGGCGGAAATCCTCCCCCCTGTTTCTTTTTTTTTTTTATTTTCCAAAACAAGAACAGAGAAAGGGGCCGAGTGAGGATATTCCCTCTAAGGCCAGTCCTCTGTTCTTAACACTACCTCGGTAACGCGAGAAAGGCCAATAGTTTTAAAGAAAAAAAAAAATATATATATATTCCAGGGGATAGGGGAGAAAGAATACTCCCCCCGCATTCCTCACGTGTCGTAGAAGACACTAAAGGGGACGGGCGGGAGCCAGAAACCCTCCCCTCCTTTTATTTTAACTTTCTAAAATGGGAAACAGGAGTCACCGGGGAGTGCTCCCTCCTCCACGAAGCCAGATCGGGGTGTCTAAATGTGTGTGAGAAAGGAACCTGATGATTTGGCTCTGAGTAAAACGAAGCTCAAGGGTAAAGGGGAAAGTGGTTTGGGAATGTCTTGGGAGTAAAGTCAGGGGGTTTGTGAGAAGACAAGAGCAAGGAAAGATTGCACTACTCCCGAAACAGGAGCTGTGGGAGTATGTGACAGAGTGGGGAGAAAAAAATTCTAGATTGAATGGGTAGAACGGGAAAATTTGAGGAGAGAGATGGGTGATTATTGGAAAATAAGCCCCGGGGATGAGAAGAAAGATCATGAGAGGCAAGTGTTTTGGGAGCAGCTGAATGAGTGTGCTAGCGGTTTTGAGCACTAGACCGGGTTATAGTGATGGGTGATTTGAATGCAAAGGTGAGTAATGTGGCAGTTGAGGGAATAATAGGATACACGGGTTGTTCAGTGTTGTTTAAAAAAATGGTGAAGCGCTTGTAGATTTATGTGCTGAAAAAGGACTTGTGATTGGGAATACCTGGTTTAAAAAGCGAGATATACACCCAAATATACGTATGTAAGTAGGAGAGATGGCCAGAGAGCGTTATTGGATTAAGTGTTTTAAAAGATAGGCGCGCGAAAAAAGAGCTTTTGGGTGTTAAATTTTCTGAGAGGGGCAAGTGGGGATGTTCGAACATTATCTTGTGGAGGGAAGGTGAAGATTTGTATGGTTTTCAGAAAAGGGGAAAAAATGTTGGGTTTAAGAGAGCGGTAAGTAAGTGAGGGTTGGGGAAGGAACTTGTGTGAGGGAAATACCAGGAAGAGAGTACAGAATGAAAAAGGTGAGAACAAATGAGGTAAGGGAGTGGGGAAGGGAAAGGGTGTATTTAGGGAACAAGTGATGGCTTGATTCATCCACTGACAGCACGTCAACCCTGTATACCACATCGCTCCAATTCACTCTATTCCTTGCCCTCCTTTCACCCTCCTGCATGTTCAGGCCCCGATCACACAAAATCTTTTTCACTCCATCTTTCCACCTCCAATTTGGTCTTCCTCTTCTCCTCGTTCCCTCCACCTCCGACACATATATCCTCTTGGTCAATCTTTCCTCATTCATTCTCTCCATGTGCCCAAACCATTTCAAAACACCCTCTTCTGCTCTCTCAACCACTCTCTTTTTATTTCCACACATCTCTCTTACCCTTACGTTACTTACTCGATCAAACCACCTCACACCACACATTGTCCTCAAACATCTCATTTCCAGCACATCCATCCTCCTGCGCACAACTCTATCCATAGCCCACGCCTCGCAACCATACAACATTGTTGGAACCACTATTCCTTCAAACATACCCATTTTTGCTTTCCGAGATAATGTTCTCGACTTCCACACATTCTTCAAGGCTCCCAAAATTTTCGCCCCCTCCCCCACCCTATGATCCACTTCCGCTTCCATGGTTCCATCCGCTGCCAGATCCACTCCCAGATATCTAAAACACTTCACTTCCTCCAGTTTTTCTCCATTCAAACTCACCTCCCAATTGACTTGACCCTCAACCCTACTGTACCTAATAACCTTGCTCTTATTCACATTTACTCTTAACTTTCTTCTTCCACACACTTTACCAAACTCAGTCACCAGCTTCTGCAGTTTTTCATATATATATATATATATATATATATATATATATATATATATATATATATATATATATATATATATATATATTTTTTTTTTTTCAAACCATTCGCCATTTCCCGCGATAGCGAGGTAGCGTTAAGAACAGAGGACTGGGCCTTTGAGGGAATATCCTCACCTGGCCCTCTTCTCTGTTCCCTCTTTTGGAAAATTAAAATATATATATATATATATATATATATATATATATATATATATATATATATATATATATATATATATATATATATATATATATATATATATATATGATACATGGTCTTTGAGCACTGGGTACATGGCGAAAGAAGACGATATACTTGAAAGAAACTCCTGTATACATCTTTCTCTTTAATGACTCTTCATTGATCATTATCAGCTTCTGGTGCGTCAAAGGTTCATCCACAATGAATAAAGCCTTGAATACCAATGAGTAGATGTAATAAAGGATCGAATGAGTCTCATCCTTCTCAGATCCACCAGTAGTCATCACCGTACCCCCACACACACACCCCACCCACCACATCATCAACACATCCAACATTCGTTATCAACACACACGCCAGAAATTGCAGGCAACGCAATGTTCGGGTGAACTACGTTCCAAAGCAGAATAGGCAGAGGTCATTACCTCTGCTGGGAAAAAGCCCGGGAACGATTATCACAATCAAATTACATGTAAAATAGAACACTTACATACCATAAGTTGTCCTGAATAACAAACATTTCCAGGATGATTCTTGCTTTATGGAAATATATTTTCTCTCTTATTAAACCCCCAGACTTGAAGCACTCGTAGAGGAAAGAGAAATGTATAGTTTCTATTGGTAAAATTAGAAAAAAAATAGATTTCTGGCAGAGAGATATATATGTGTGAATTGTAATTCTGATTATTATTTTTATTTTGATATCTTTATCTGAAAGATACTTTTGGGAGTTTATCAGCTTCTGTATTGTATCTTTGAGCAGATGATTTTCTTATATAGGTTCGGTAAAACGCTATCAGCTGGCTATGTGCGTCTGTTCGGAAATAACCGGTATAGACCCCGTTGCTCACCATTGTGAGACGAAGGGTATTCGAGTACTTAGTATTTCGAATAGTTGTTTCCTATTATACAGTCCCATAGCCTAGCAGTTAGCATGCCTGCCTCTTGCACAAGGGTCCCGGATTCGATCCTGGCTGTTGGAGGTTTGTATGTTCTATGAAGGTGCGCGTTCATATGCACTTTATTCGTATATATATATATATATATATATATATATATATATATATATATATATATATATATATATATATATATATATATATATATATGTATATATATATATATATATATATATATATATATATATATATATATATATATATATATATATATATATATATATATATATATATATATATATATATTGTAAAAAATTGCAGATAGCACTATGTCCTCAGTAAATCTGTAGCTAAACAAATCTGATTCTTTTTAATTACGACTATTCAAATAATAGATAAACGTGTATAGGTTAAAATTCAAATTGGAAATCCATAGAAGGTATTCTAAACTTGACAACTGTTGGATTGAACTTGACATACACAGCCAACCAACCAACCTTTTCCAAAATGACTTCTTGTATTTACAAACGTCATTCAGTACGTGACCTCAGGATTCCTATATATGTATACATATACCATTTACCTAGCTGGGCCATAAGTCCTGTGCGATGTATTTTGGCCCCGAGCCACAGCGTCCTGATGACCCTTAGGTAAGCTGCTGCCATCACCAACAAGGGCACCAACAGCAGCGTCGCCGTCAAGAGAATGGTGAAGATCCTCTCCAACAACAGGCTAGGCCACATCTCCCGACACTTACGTCGACCTGGGACAAGATAAGATGGTGTTACATGACCCAATATTATTGCTGTTGCTGGTGGTGGAAGAGAAGACAGGGTTGAGGGTCACTTCGCTCATACCAAGACTCAAACATAAAGACAAAAGATACAGAAAAATATAAGGAACACAGACGAATCAACCACACGTAAACTGAACACTAAAAGGTAGGGAGGAACACCTTATAACTTGTGTATACAGAGTTTGATCCACTAAATTCGTTATCGTTAAAGTTTTAAGACAGTGATGAACGAGAGAGTTGTGATATCCTACGGGCAAGTTGGGTGAAACGAAGTTAAGATACAGATTATCTGTACAGATGGACGCCTTTCTGTACAGATGGGGAGAGCAGGGCGCCTTTCTGTACAGATCTCATGGAACACCACCATGATCTCATGAATGGAACACCACCATGACCTCATGAATGGACACCACCATGATCTCATGAATGGAACACCACCATGATCTCATGAATGGAACACCACCATGATCTCATGAATGGAACACCATGATCTCATGAATGGAACACTACCATGATCTCATGAATGGAACACTACCATGATCTCATGAATGGAACACCACCATGATCTCATGAATGGAATACCATGATCTCATGAATGGAACACCACCATGATCTCATGAATGGAACACCATGATCTCATGAATGGAACACCACCATGATCTCATGAATGGAACACCATGATCTCATGAATGGAACACTACCATGATCTCATGAATGGAACACTACCATGATCTCATGAATGGAACACCATGATCTCATGAATGGAATACCATGATCTCATGAATGGAACACTACCATGATCTCATGAATGGAACACCACCATGATCTCATAAATGGAACACCATGATCTCATGAATGGAACACCACCATGATCTCATGATTGGAATACCATGATATCATGAATGGAACACCACCATG
>NC_092262.1:5684071-5719071 GCF_036320965.1 Panulirus ornatus | reverse complement strand
TCGAGGGAGGTGTGGAGACCTGAGGGTCGAGGGAGGTGTTGAGACCTGAGGGTCGAGGGAGGTGTGGAGACCTGAGGGTCGAGGGAGGTGTTGAGACCTGAGGGTCGAGGGAGGTGTTGCGACCTGAGGGTCGAGGGAGGTGTGGAGACCTGATGGTCGAGGGAGGTGTTGAGACCTGAGGGTCGAGGGAGGTGTTGCGACCTGAGGGTCGAGGGAGGTGTGGAGACCTGAGGGTCGAGGGAGGTGTGGAGACCTGAGGGTCGAGGGAGGTGTTGCGACCTGAGGGTCGAGGGAGGTGTGGAGACCTGATGGTCGAGGGAGGTGTGGAGACCTGATGGTCGAGGGAGGTGTGGAGACCTGAGGGTCGAGGGAGGTGTTGCGACCTGAGGGTCGAGGGAGGTGTTGAGACCTGAGGGTCGAGGGAGGTGTTGAGACCTGAGGGTCGAGGGAGGTGTGGAGACCTGATGGTCGAGGGAGGTGTTGCGACCTGAGGGTCGAGGGAGGTGTGGAGACCTGATGGTCGAGGGAGGTGTGGAGACCTGAGGGTCGAGGGAGGTGTTGCGACCTGAGGGTCGAGGGAGGTGTTGAGACCTGAGGGTCGAGGGAGGTGTTGAGACCTGAGGGTTGGCAGAGACTTACCCTGCATGTAAGGGATCAGGCGGCACATAAGGGCCCCGAAGACGAAGTCCTGCAGCAGGGAACCCACCAGGGTAAAAGGCATACAAAATACTCCAAGCAGAAGATCAGACACGGCCTGCAGGAGGAGGAGGGAGAGAGAGGGATTATTACACGAAATTGCACTTGGGAACTTTTCGTGTTTCATTTTCCCCATGGACTCATAGGAATATATATATATATATATATATATATATATATATATATATATATATATATATATATATATATATAAATATATATATTTTTTTTTTTTTGCCGCTGTCTCCCGCGTTTGCGAGGTAGCGCAAGGAAACAGACGAAAGAAATGGCCCAACCCACCCCCATACACATGTATATACATACGCCCACACACGCAATATACATACCTACACAGCTTTCCATGGTTTACCCCAGACGCTTCACATGCCTTGATTCAATCCACTGACAGCACGTCAACCCCGGTATACCACATCGCTCCAATTTACTCTATTCCTTGCCCTCCTTTCACCCTCCTGCATGTTCAGGCCCCGATCACACAAAATCTTTTTCACTCCATCTTTCCACCTCCAATTTGGTCTCCCTCTTCTCCTCGTTCCCTCCACCTCCGACACATATATCCTCTTGGTCAATCTTTCCTCACTCATTCTCTCCATGTGCCCAAACCATTTCAAAACACCCTCTTCTGCTCTCTCAACCACGCTCTTTTTATTTCCACACATCTCTCTTACCCTTACGTTACTTACTCGATCAAACCACCTCACACCACACATTGACCTCAAACATCTCATTTCCAGCACATCCACCCTCCTGCGCACAACTCTATCCATAGCCCACGCCTCGCAACCATACAACATTGTTGGAACCACTATTCCTTCAAACATACCCATTTTTGCTTTCCGAGATAATGTTCTCGACTTCCACACATTCTTCAAGGCTCCCAGGATTTTCGCCCCCTCCCCCACCCTATGATCCACTTCCGCTTCCATGGTTCCATCCGCTGCCAGATCCACTCCCAGATATCTAAGACACTTTACTTCCTCCAGTTTTTCTCCATTCAAACTTACCTCCCAATTGACTTGACCCTCAACCCTACTGTACCTAATAACCTTGCTCTTATTCACATTTACTCTTAACTTTCTTCTTCTTTCACACACTTTACCAAACTCAGTCACCAGCTTCTGCAGTTTCTCACATGAATCAGCCACCAGCGCTGTATCATCAGCGAACAACAACTGACTCACTTCCCAAGCTCTCTCATCCCCAACAGACTTCATACTTGCCCCTCTTTCCAAAACTCTTGCATTCACCTCCCTAACAACCCCATCCATAAACAAATTAAACAACCATGGAGACATCACACTCCCCTGCTGCAAACCTACATTCACTGAGAACCAATCACTTTCCTCTCTTCCTACACGTACACATGCCTTACATCCTCGATAAAAGCTTTTCACTGCTTCTGACAACTTGCCTCCCACACCATATATTCTTAATACCTTCCACAGAGCATCTCTATCAACTCTATCATATTCCTTCTCCAGATCCATAAATGCTACATACAAATCCATTTGCTTTTCTAAGTATTTCTCACATACATTCTTCAAAGCAAACACCTGATCCACACATCCTCTACCACATCTGAAACCACACTGCTCTTCCCCAATCTGATGCTCTGTACATGCCTTCACCCTCTCAATCAATACCCTCCCATATAATTTACCAGGAATGCTCAACAAACTTATACCTCTGAAATTTGAGCACTCACTCTTATCCCCTTTGCCTTTGTACAATGGCACTATGCACGCATTCCGCCAATCCTCAGGCACCTTACCATGAGTCATACATACATTAAATAACCTTACCAACCAGTCAATAATACAGTCACCCCCTTTTTTAATAAATTCCACTGCTATACCATCCAAACCTGCTGCCTTGCCGGCTTTCATCTTCCGCAAGATATATGTATATATATATATATATATATATATATATATATATATATATATATATATATATATATATATATATATATATATATATATATATATATTTGGTAAACAGAGAAGAGGTAGTAAAAGCTTTGCGGAAGATGAAAGCCGGCAAGGCAGCAGGTTTGGATGGTATTGCAGTGGAATTTATTAAAAAAGGGGGTGACTGTATTGTTGACTGGTTGGTAAGGTTATTTAATGAATGTATGACTCACGGTGAGGTGCCTGAGGATTGGCGGAATGCGTGCATAGTGCCATTGTACAAAGGCAAAGGGGATAAGAGTGAGTGCTCAAATTACAGAGGTATAAGTTTGTTGAGTATTCCTGGTAGATTATATGGGAGGGTATTGATTGAGAGGGTGAAGGCATGTACAGAGCATCAGATTGGGGAAGAGCAGTGTGGTTTTCAGTAGTGGTAGAGGATGTGTGGATCAGGTGTTTGCTTTGAAGAATGTATGTGAGAAATACTTAGAAAAGCAAATGGATTTGTATGTAGCATTTATGGATTTGGAGAAGGCATATGATAGAGTTGATAGAGATGCTCTGTGGAAGGTATTAAGAATATATGGTGTGGGAGGCAAGTTGTTAGAAGCAGTGAAAAGATTTTATCGAGGATGTAAGGCATGTGTACGTGTAGGAAGAGAGGAAAGTGATTGGTTCTCAGTGAATGTAGGTTTGCGGCAGGGGTGTGTGATGTCTCCATGGTTGTTTAATTTGTTTATGGATGGGGTTGTTAGGGAGGTGAATGCAAGAGTTTTGGAAAGAGGGGCAAGTATGAAGTCTGTTGGGCATGAGAGAGCTTGGGAAGTGAGTCAGTTGTTGTTCGCTGATGATACAGCGCTGGTGGCTGATTCATGTGAGAAACTGCAGAAGCTGGTGACTGAGTTTGGTAAAGTGTGTGAAAGAAGAAAGTTAAGAGTAAATGTGAATAAGAGCAAGGTTATTAGGTACAGTAGGGTTGAGGGTCAAGTCAATTGGGAGGTGAGTTTGAATGGAGAAAAACTGGAGGAAGTGAAGTGTTTTAGATATCTGGGAGTGGATCTGGCAGCGGATGGAACCATGGAAGCGGAAGTGGATCATAGGGTGGGGGAGGGGGCGAAAATTCTGGGAGCCTTGAAGAATGTTTGGAAGTCGAGAACATTATCTCGGAAAGCAAAAATGGGTATGTTTGAAGGAATAGTGGTTCCAACAATGTTGTATGGTTGCGAGGCGTGGGCTATGGATAGAGTTGTGCGCAGGAGGATGGATGTGCTGGAAATGAGATGTTTGAGGACAATGTGTGGTGTGAGGTGGTTTGATCGAGTAAGTAACGTAAGGGTAAGAGAGATGTGTGGAAATAAAAAGAGCGTGGTTGAGAGAGCAGAAGAGGGTGTTTTGAAATGGTTTGGGCACATGGAGAGAATGAGTGAGGAAAGATTGACCAAGAGGATATATGTGTCGGAGGTGGAGGGAACGAGGAGAAGAGGGAGACCAAATTGGAGGTGGAAAGATGGAGTGAAAAAGATTTTGTGTGATCGGGGCCTGAACATGCAGGAGGGTGAAAGGAGGGCAAGGAATAGAGTGAATTGGAGCGATGTGGTATACCGGGGTTGACGTGCTGTCAGTGGATTGAATCAAGGCATGTGAAGCGTCTGGGGTAAACCATGGAAAGCTGTGTAGGTATGTATATTTGCATGTTTGGACGTATGTATATACATGTGTATGGGGGTGTGTTGGGCCATTTCTTTCGTCTGTTTCCTTGCGCTACCTCGCAAACGCGGGAGACAGCGACAAAGCAAAAAAAAAAAAAAAATATATATATATATATATATATATATATATATATATATATATATATATATATATATATATATATATATATATATATAAGGGAAAAGCTTTATTGCAAATATTTTCCTCTATAGCACTTATAGCAAGAACTGATTACTTCATTTCCCTAATCCATCGTAAAAGACGACCTTAAAACTGTGGAAGTTCCCCATGAAATTAGTATGTTTTTCAATATTATTATACTAAGTTGCTGTTTCCCGCGTTTGCGAGGTAGCGCAAGGGAACAGACGAGGAATGGTCCAACCACACATACACTCACGCATATAAACACACACACACACACACACACACACACACACACACACACACACACACACACACACACATATATATATATATATATATATATATATATATATATATATATATATATATATATATATATATATATATATATATATATATATATACACAGGCGCATACATATATACGCATGTACATATTCATACTTGCTTCCTTCATCCATTCCCGTCGCCACCCCGCTACATATGAAATGGCATCCCTGTCCTCCAGCGAGGCAGCTCCAGGAAAAGACAACAAAGGCCACATTCGTTCACACTCAGTCTCTCGCTGTCATGTATAATATGTATGACATACATTACCGTGATGCAGGGCAAGCGAGGAGGCAGAAGATGGAAGGATAAAGTTGAAAGATCTTTTGAATTAACGAGGCCTGAATATGAAGGAGGGTGTGAAGCATGCATGGGATAGAAAGAAATGGAACGATGTGGTATATAGGGGGCGACGTGCTGTCAGTCGTCTGAACCAGGGCATGTGAAACGGTCAAGGGGGAACTATGGAAAGGTCTTTAAGTCTTTGTTGTGGATCAGACACTCCGGCGAGTGGACTTCGCCTGTATGTGGTTACGTGCAGTGCAGATCGTGTCAAAACCAGCGCTCACCATCCACAGCCGTGCCCTGCCGACTATTATATTCCCACGGTGTCCACTGACCGCTTCAAATGTCTCTCAGCAGCAACTCGCCAAATTGGGATGAAGTGACTCTGTATTGATGAATGGCCAGAACGAGGGTGCAGAGAGAGAGAGAGAGAGAGAGAGAGAGAGAGAGAGAGAGAGAGAGAGAGAGAGAGAGAGAGAGAGAGAGAGAGAGAGAGTGTAATCAAAGCGAAAGAGAGGTATTTGGACAACTTCGTTGGTCACAGGTATAACATTCCAAGCCAATCTTTACGATGGACATATCATCCAGAAATGACGCAACAGCACCTGGCCTCACCCACGCCAACGTGAACTTCAGAATAACGTGAGACTTACAAGATTGAGGAGGAAGACGTTGGTGACCGTGCGGAGGTTCCGGTGGTGGAGAAGCGTCACCACCACCAACACATTCCCCACCACTCCAACAAGGAAGATGAGTGAGTAACCCGCGATCCTGGCCCACTCGGTCGCCAACAGAGGCACTCCTGAAGGCAGTCCAAACCCCGTTTTCCGACCACAGCCCAAGACGGGTTCCTCCGAGGAGGATGTGTTGGCCTGAGCAAGACATGGAGAGAACGAAAGGTTACGACGTCTTGTATCCTCCTCTGGAAGAAGAGACGATGCATTTTCCAGGTTCCAGGGGTTTTCCAAAAGGTCTGGAAGAAGAGACGATGCATTTTCCAGGTTCCAGGGGTTTTCCAGAAGGTCAGGAAGAAGAGACGATGCATTTTCCAGGTTCCAGGGGTTTTCCAAAAGGTCTGGAAGAAGAGACGATGCATTTTCCAGGTTCCAGGGGTTTTCCAAAAGGTCTGGAAGAAGAGACGATGCATTTTCCAGGTTCCAGGGGTTTTCCAAAAGGTCTGGAAGAAGAGACGATGCATTTTCCAGGTTCCAGGAAGAGTTCTCTAGAAGGCCCGAAACAAGAAACGATTCATTTTCAGGGTTCCATGTGTTTATCAAAAAGACTGGAAGAGACGATGTATTTTTCAGGTTCCACGAGTTCTTGAAAAAGTCTGGAACAAGAGACGACGCATTTTCTAGGGTCCAGGAGTTCCTCAAAAGGTCTGGAAGAAGCAACGATGCATTTTCTAGGTTCCAGGAGTTCTTCAGAAGGTTTGGAAGTGACGATGCATTTTCCAGGTTCCAGGAGTTCCTCAGAAGGTCTGGAAGAAGAGACGATGCATTTTCTAGATTCCTGGAATTCTTCGGAAGGTTCGGAGGAACAGACGATGGATTTTCAAGATTCCAGGAGTTTATTAGAATGCCTGGAGCAAGAGACGAAGAATGTTCAAGATTCCAGAAGCTTTTCAGGCCTGGAACATGTGACGTTGCACTTTCAAGTTTCCAGGAGCTTTCCAAATCTACATCGCTGCTGTTGCATTGATTCCCACAGCCTTGTGGATGTTGATGGAAAGATGTGTTATCTTGATGGAAAGAGGTGTCTTCTTGGCAGATGTTCAGATGCGTTGCTTCTGAACAGTTGACGTTCCAGCTCGTTGAAGGAGAGGTGTCGGTGTTGGCAAGCTTAGGAATCTTTGACATGTTAGAGTTTTGTTTTGTCAGCGTCGTAGAAGGGTTAGGGAGAAATGTAAAATGACCCCTGGTCGAGTGATCGTGGGGTGGGTCTCCCGAGGGACTGGTACATCGGTCAGGCTGCTGGACACATAATAGCTTCTTCCAGGTCGTCTTCCACGGCTGGGAGTAGGTCCTTCGGAAGGTTTGTGAGGGAAGTTGGGGCTGAGGGTGTGTACGGCCTACAACCTCTAGGTCGCTCCGGGTGGATTTCCAGAGAGATGGTCTGGCTCCTGATGGAAAAGTGGCGTTGTTTGGTTCCCTTGTAAAGTGAGGCGTTGCTAACGTTGAGATGAACCACTGTGACGATACAAGGGAGGGACGAGGGATGAGACCTAATGTCCCTTCCAAACTGGGTTCAATGGGTGACTTTGAGATAAAGGATCTAGTAGAAGAAGAAGAAGAAGGGAAAGAAGTAGAAGGGAGAGAAGTAGAAGAAGAAGATGAAGAAGAAGAAGAAGAAGAAGAGGAAGAAGAAGAAGAAGAAGAAGAAGAAGAAGAAGAAGAAGAAGAAGAAGAAGAAGAAGAAGAAGAAGGGGAAGAAGTAGAAGAAGAAGAAGAAGAAGAAGAAGAAGAAGAAGAAGAAGAAGAAGAAGAAGAAGAAGAAGAGGAAGAAGAAGGAGAAGAAAAAGAAGAAAGTACAGGATAATAAGGAGGTTTAAAAGACACAAAGCGTTGCAAAGACGATGATATAAGATGCGTTGGAGGCAGCGTCGCAGGAGGGGCGTATGATAAGGACCTTTTCAACACAACGTGAGTTGCAGGTGTTACTGTTGTGGATCGTAAGTGTTGCGTTGGCGCCTTCATCAGATCAATAACTGTGTCTTTGGGTTCTAGATCTAACCAAACCATCTTGAAAACACATAACATAATACATATCATCATACTCCAATTCCCACACATTGTTCAGCCTTTTATCAAATCTCTCTCTCGCTTATATCACACCGAATATCATTTTCTTATTCATATCACTACTTATATATCTATAAGGGAACACTTCAGACTCTCTCCGTCCCCATTCTATGAGGTTTTCTGCCATACTTTACAGTAAACTCTTCTTACTGTATTCTTGCGTCCTGACACTGTTTGGAATTTTGCAAAAAATAGATTTAATTCAGAAGAGGTTTAAAAGGGTTTCCGGGTACAAGTATTCTCGGTTCAAGCACTGCTCGTGAACACAACAGGAAATACATTTTTCTTTTTCAGTGTTTGATATATCATCCTCAGTTGTCTTCAGTGGTATAGCGTGTTTCATCTATGCTTATATGCTCTCCTTGTTTGACACAATACCTATGTTTAGCTGTTTTAACTGTTTGGCACAATATGTTCTGCTGTTTTAACTGTTTGGCACAATATGTTCTGCTATTTCAACTGTTTGGCATAATAGGTTTTGCTGTTTTTAACTGTTTGGCTCAATATGTGCTGCCTTTTCCTTGTTTGTCACAATATGTTCTGCTATTTTAACTGTTTGGTACAATATGTTTTGCTATATCAAATCTTTCGCTCAATATGTTCTGCTGTTTTTAATTGTTTGGCACCATATGTTCTGCTGTTTTTAATTGTTTGGCACAATATGTTCTGCTGTTTCTAATTGTTTGGCACAATATGTTCTGCTGTTTCTAATTGTTTGGCACAATATGTTCTGCTGCTTTTAATTGTTTGGTACGATATGTTCTACTGTTTTTAACTGTTAGTCACAATATGTTTTGCTGTTTCTAAATGTTTGGCACAATATGTTCTACTCTTTTTAATTGTTTGGCACAATATGTTCTGCTGTTTTTAATTATTTGGCACAATACGTTCTGCTGTTCTTAGCTGTTTGTCACAATATGTTTTCCTGTTTCTAATTGTTTGGCACAATATGTTCTGCTGTTTTTAATTGTTTAGCACAATATGTTCTGCTGTTTTTAACTGTTTGGCACAATATGTTCTACTGTTTTTAACTGTTTGCCACAATATGTTCTACTCTTTTTAACTGTTTGGTACAATATTTTCTGCAGTTTTTAAATGTTTGGCACAATATGTTCTACTCTTTTTAACTGTTTGGTACAATATGTTCTGCTGTTTAAACTGTTTGGCACATATGTTCAGCTATTCTAATTGTTTGGCACAATATGTTCTGCTGTTTTTAATTGTTTGGCACAATGTGTTCTGCTGCTTTTAAATGTTTGGCACAATATGTTCTACTGTTTTTAAATGTTTGCCACAATATGTTCTACTCTTTTTAAATGTTTGGCACAATATGTTCTGCTGTTTAAACTGTTTGGCACAATATGTTCAGCTATTCTAATTGTTTGGCACAATATGTTCTGCTGTTTTTAATTGTTTGGCACAATGTGTTCTGCTGCTTTTAATTGTAGGTCACAATATGTTCTGCTGTTTCTAATTGTTTGGCACAATATGTTCTGCTGTTTTTAATTGTTTAGCACAATATGTTCTGCTGTTTTTAAGTGTTTGGCACAATGTGTTCTGCTGCTTTTAATTGTTTGTCACAATATGTTCTACTGTTTTTAACTGTTTGCCACAATATGATCTACTCTTTTTAACTGTTTGGCACAATATTTTCTGCTGTTTTTAAATGTTTGGCACAATATGTTCTACTCTTTTTAACTGTTTGGCACAATATGTTCTACTCTTTTTAACTGTTTGGTACAATATGTTCTACTCTTTTTAACTGTTTGGTACAATATTTTCTGCTGTTTTTAAATGTTTGGCACAATATGTTCTACTCTTTTTAACTGTTTGGTACAATATGTTCTACTCTTTTTAACTGTTTGGTACAATATTTTCTGCTGTTTTTAAATGTTTGCCACAATATGTTCTACTCTTTTTAACTGTTTGTCACAATATGTTCTACTCTTTTTAACTGTTTGTCACAATATGTTCTACTCTTTTTAACTGTTTGCCACAATATGTTCTATTCTTTTTAACTGTTTGGCACAATATTTTCTGCTGTTTTTAAATGTTTGGCACAATATGTTCTACTCTTTTTAACTGTTTGGCACAATATGTTCTACTGTTTTTAAATGTTTGGCACAATATGTTCTACTCTTTTTAACTGTTTGGCACAATATGTTCTGCTGTTTAAACTGTTTGGCACATATGTTCAGCTATTCTAATTGTTTGGCACAATATGTTCTGCTGTTTTTAATTGTTTGGCACAATATGTTCTGCTGTTTTTAATTGTTTGTCACAATATGTTCTGCTGTTCTTAGCTGTTTGGCACAATATGTTCTGTTATTTTTCACTATTCACTATTTCTAAAATATCTTTCGGCCAAAGATAACTTGAGCACGTTAAATTCGTTGGAAAGTTATCAACGTGATAACTGATCATATAAGATAACCCTTCTGTGTCATATGTTGCTGTAAACACCTGTTTCACTTGTAGGTTTTTGGTTCGACTAGATCACAAAGATGGCAAATCCGACGCACCAGACACTACAGATCTCTTCATATCTGTAGAGAATAAAATAGAATTATCATTATATTGCCTCATATTGCTACAAGGGATTTCCTTGTGGTTATATACGCACATGAACACCCTCATCCTTACAAGTACACATACACACGTATAGTCATATACACATACATGCGCGCCTGGACGTACACACTCTCTTACTTACCCAAAATACAGCAAGACAAATATACCGTCACATAGATAAGACATATTAGTAACTTAGTGAAACCAATTTGTATGAAATTCAAAGTAGTACGTACTTACGATCATGACTTTATTGTGTCCCAGAAACTGTCTTTAATCAATTGAGTTTTACTGAACACCTATGTCTACAAAAAGTCTAACTGAATAACACTATCTAAATCAAAATGAAACTGGCTCAGTGTACGGCTTTTCAACCAAACTAAGTCAAATCATTTGGCTTTAAAACCACCAGACTATCATATGCCACAGTTGTTAATCAAAGTAATTACTGCCAGGTTACAACAAGCAGCGGAATAACCAGAACACTTTCCTCAGGTGTTTTAAGATAATTTTATGACTCTGCCTCGACTTAATGCAAATATGATCCTATACAATAAATGATTTTTTAAAATAATCTTATTATAATATTGTGATGATATTGCGGGACAGTATAACAATAATATAACATAGTATAATATAATAACATATCATATGATGATCATAACAGACTAGGATGATTTTACTCAAAACTTAATGTCTTAATCAAAAAATTATTATATTCGTAATGAATCTTGAAATATAACCTTTATGACTACGTTTTAATTTGTTGAAATCCTTTAACTCTACTGGATATACATTCAACTTTAACCTTACATCTTTAATACTATAAGACGCCAAAAAAGAAAGTAAATTAGATGCGTTTCTCTTTTTTTTTTTGAAGTAGCTCTCGTTTTTCTCTTGGGGAGCAACGTATTTAAATGATTCCATGATTCTACTGTCTTAAAGCCATTTCCTTTCCAGTTCGAGCCACCAACTGATGGCTTTATAACTAAGAGAGGAACAATAAATGTTTTGAACTCACCAAACAAAGTTATCATAGGAGAATAAGCAAACACATTCTGTTATCTCGTATTTTTCAATCTCCTGTTTCTTAATTATCATTTCTCATTCATTATCTAATTTCCTCATCACAACCATAATATATTGTTTTCTTTCTTAGTATTTTTGTGAGCACACTTAATGGAGAACATGGGTTAACAGGTAGTTACAATTTAATGTGTTGAAGGCTTGGGTAATTCCCAAAACTCGCGTGTCTACGAATGTTAAGCCCAGAAGAACGTTGTGGAGCGCCGAGTTCCTCACTGACTGGCGTCTCAGACATGACTGAAGCCGATCGTCAGTTCAGCTTGGGCGGAGCCTAGCGTCGCGGTTGGGCGGGGCCTAGCACTAAGGTGGACGGGACAGAGAGAGCTGTGATGTCGTTAGGTAGTTAAGTTGTTAGTAGCTGAACTAGAGGATTATAGTAGAGGTGATGAAGCGTATTTTGAATTCACTGACTGTTCATTTAGATCGTTATTAAGGATTTGTTGATTATGTAAGTGAAAGATCATGGTATATATATATATATATATATATATATATATATATATATATATATATATATATATATATATATATATATATATATATATATATTCATTTTATTTCATTTTGCTTTGTCACTGTCTCCCGCGTTAGCGAGGTAGCGCAAGGAAACAGACGAAAGAATGGTCCAACCTACCCACATACACATGTATATACATACGCTTCCGCTTCTATGGTTCCATCCACTGCCAAATCCACTCCCAGATATCAAAAACACTTCACTTCCTCCAGTTTTTCTCCAATCAAATTTACCACCCAATTGGCTTGTCACTCAACGCTACTGTACCTAATAACCTTGCTCTTATTCACATTTACTCTCAGCTTTCGTCTTTCACACACTTTACCAAACTCAGTCACCAGCTTCTGCAGTTTCTAACACGAATCCGCCACCAGCGCTGTATCATCAGCGAACAACAACTGACTCACTTCCCAAGCCCTCTCATCCACAACAGACTACATATTTGCCCCTCTCTCCAAAACTCTTGCATTCACCTCTGACAATCCCATCCATGAATAAATTAAACAACCATGGAGACATCACACACCCCTGCAGCAAACCGACTTTCATTGAGAACCAATCACTTTCTTCTCTTCCTACACGTACACATGCCTTACATCCTTGATAAAAACTTTTCACTGCTTCTAACAACTTGCCTCCCACACCATATACTCTTTATACCTTCCATAGAGCATCTCTATCAACTCTATCATATGCCTTCTCCAGATCCATAAATGCTACATACGAATCCATTTGCTTTTCTAATTATTTCTCACATACATTCTTCAAAGCAAACACCTGATCCACACATCCTCTACCACTTCTGAAACCACACTGCTCTTCCCCAATCTGATGCTCTGTACATGCCTTCACCCTCTCAATCAATACCCTCCCATATAATTTACCAGGAATACTCAACAAACTTATACCTCTGTAATTTGAGCACCCACTTTTATCCCCTTTGCCTTTGTACAATGGCACTATGCACGCATTCCGCCAATCCTCAGGCACTTCACCATGAGCCATACATACATTAAATAACCTTACCAACCAGTCAACAACAGTCACCCCCTTTTTTAATAAATTCCACTGCAATACCATCCAAACCTGCTGCCTTGCCGGCTTTCATCTTCCGTAAAGCTTTTACTACCTCTTCTCTGTTTACCAAATCATTTTCCCTAACCCTCTCGCTTCGCACACCACCTCGACCAAAACACCCTATATCTGCCACTCTATCATCTACACATTCAACAAACCTTCAAAATACTCACTCCATCTCCTTCTCACATCACCACTACTTGTTATTACCTCCCCATTAGCCCCATTCACCAATGTTCCCATTTGTTCTCTTGCCTTACGCACTTTATTTACTTCCTTCTAAAACATCTTTTTATTCTCCCTAAAATTTTATGATACTCTCTCACCCCAACTCTTATTTGTCGTCTTTATATATATATATATATATATATATATATATATATATATATATATATATATATATATATATATATATATATGTATATATATATATATATATATATATATATATATATATATATATATATATATATATATATATATATATATATATATAGATATTTCTTTTTTTTTTTTGCTTTGACGCTGTCTCCCGCGTTTGCGAGGTAGCGCAAGGAAACAGACGAAAGAAATGGCCCAACCCACCCCCATACACATGTATATACATACGTCCACACACGCAAATATACATACCTACACAGCTTTCCATGGTTTACCTCAGACGCTTCACATGCCCTGATTCAACCCACTGACAGCACGTCAACCCCGGTATACCACATCGATCCAATTCACTCTATTCCTTGCCCGCCTTTCACCCTCCTGCATGTTCAGGCCCCGATCACACAAAATCTTTTTCACTCCATCTTTCCACCTCCAATTTGGTCTCCCACTTCTCCTCGTTCCCTCCACCTCCGACACATATATCCTCTTGGTCAATCTTTCCTCACTCATTCTCTCCATGTGCCCAAACCATTTCAAAACACCCTCTTCTGCTCTCTCAACCACGCTCTTTTTATTTCCACACATCTCTCTTACCCTTACGTTACTTACTCGATCAAACCACCTCACACCACACATTGTCCTCAAACATCTCATTTCCAGCACATCCATCCTCCTGCGCACAACTCTATCCATAGCCCACGCCTCACAACCATACAACATTGTTGGAACCACTATTCCTTCAAACATACCCATTTTTGCTTTCCGAGATAATGTTCTCGACTTCCACACATTCTTCAAGGCTCCCAGAATTTTCGCCCCCTCCCCCACCCTATGATCCACTTCCGCTTCCATGGTTCCATCCGCTGCCAGATCCACTCCCAGATATCTAAAACACTTTACTTCCTCCAGTTTTTCTCCATTCAAACTTACCTCCCAATTGACTTGACCCTCAACCCTACTGTACCTAATTACCTTGCTCTTATTCACATTTACTCTTAACTTTCTTCTTTCACACACTTTACCAAACTCAGTCACCAGCTTCTGCAGTTTCTCACATGAATCAGCCACCAGCGCTGTATCATCAGCGAACAACAACTGACTCACTTCCCAAGCTCTCTCATCCCCAACAGACTTCATACTTGCCCCTCTTTCCAAAACTCTTGCATTCACCTCCCTAACAACCCCATCCAGAAACAAATTAATCAACCATGGAGACATCACACACCCCTGCTGCAAACCTACATTCACTGGGAACCAATCACTTTCCTCTCTTCCTACACGTGCACATGCCTTACATCCTCGATAAAAACTTTTCACTGATTCTAGCAACTTGCCTCCCACACCATATATTCTTAATACCTTCCACAGAACATCTCTATCAACTTTATCATATTCCTTCTCCAGATCCATAAATGCTACATACAAATCCATTTGCTTTTCTAAGTATTTCTCACATACATTCTTCAAAGCAAAACACCTGATCCACACATCCTCTACCACTTCTGAAACCACACTGCTCTTCCCCAATCTGATGCTCTGTACATGCCTTCACCCTCTCAATCAATACTCTCCCATATAATTTACCATGAATACTCAACAAACTTATACCTCTGTAATTTGAGCACTCACTCTTATCCCCTTTGCCTTTGTACAATGGCACTATGCACGAATTCCGCCAATCCTCAGGCACCTCACCATGAGTCATACATACATTAAATAACCTTACCAACCAGTCAATAATACAGTCACCCCCTTTTTTCATAAATTCCATTGCAATACCATCCAAACCTGCTGCTTTGCCGGCTTTCATCTTCCGCAAAGCTTTTACTACCTCTTCTGTGTTTACCAAATCATTTTCCCTAACCCTCTCACTTTGCACACCACCTCGACCAAAACACCCCATATCTGCCACTCTATCATCAAACACATTCAACAAACCTTCAAAATACTCACTCCATCTCCTTCACACATCACCATTACTTGTTATCACCTTCCCATTTGCGCCCTTCACTGAAGTTCCCATTTGCTCCTTTGTCTTACGCACTTTATTTACCTCCTTCCAGAACATCTTTTTATTCGCCCTAAAATTTAATGATACTCTCTCACCCCAACTCTCATTTGCCCTCTTTTTCACCTCTTGCACCTTTCTCTTGACCTCCTGTCTCTTTCTTTTATACATCTCCCACTCAACTGCATTTTTTCCCTGCAAAAATCGTCCAAATGCCTCTCTCTTCTCTTTCACTAATAATCTTACTTCTTCATCCCACCACTCACTACCCTTTCTAATCAACCCACCTCCCACTCTTCTCATATATATATATATATATATATATATATATATATATATATATTTTCTATTATACTTAGTCGCTGTCTCCCGCGTTAGCGAGGTAGCGCAAGGAAACACATGAAAGAATGGCCCAACCCGCCCATATACACATGTATATGCATAAACGCCCTCACACGCACATACACATACCTATACATTTCATCGTATACATACATACACATACACAGACATATTGACACATGCTGCCATCATCCATTTACGTCGCCACCCCGCCACACGTGAAATGGCACCCCCCCTTCACCCCGCGCGCGCGCACGAGGTGGCGGGGTAGCGACGAGAATGGATGAAGGCAGCAAGTATGAATATGTGCATGTACATGTGTATATATGTATATATGTATATGTCTGTGTATGTATATGTATATGTCTATGTGTATGTATATGAATGTATACGTTGAAATGTATAAGCATGTATATATGCGTGTGTGGGCGTTTATGTATATACATGTGTATGTGGATGGGTTGGGCCACTCTTTCGTCTGTTTCCTTGCGCTACCTCGCTAACGCGGGAGACAGCGACTAAGTATAATAGAAAATATATAGATGTATATATATATATAGATGTATGTATATATATAGATGTATGTATATATCTATCTATCTATATATATATATATATATATATATATATATATATATATATATATATATAATATATATATATATATATATATATATATATATATATATATATATATATATTTTTTTTTTTTTTTTTTTTTTATACTTTGTCGCCGTCTCCCGCGTTGCGAGGTAGCGCAAGGAAACTAGACGAAAGAAATGGCCCACCCCCCCCCCCCCCCCCCATACACATGTACATACACACGTCCACACACGCAAAATACATACCTACACAGCTTTCCATGGTTTACCCCAGACGCTTCACATGCCTTGCTTCAATCCACTGACAGCACGTCAACCCCTGTATACCACATGACTCCAATTCACTCTATTTCTTGCCCTCCTTTCACCCTCCTGCATGTTCAGGCCCCGATCACACAAAATCTTTTTCACTCCATCTTTCCACCTCCAATTTGGTCTCCCTCTTCTCCTCGTTCCCTCCACCTCCGACACATATATCCTCTTGGTCAATCTCTCCTCACTCATTCTCTCCATGTGCCCAAACCATTTCAAAACACCCTCTTCTGCTCTCTCAACCACCTCTTTTTATTTCCACACATCTCTCTTACCCTTACGTTACTTACTCGATCAAACCACCTCACACCACACATTGTCCTCAAACATCTCATTTCCAGCACATCCATCCTCCTGCGCACATCTCTATCCATAGCCCACGCCTCGCAACCATACAACATTGTTGGAACCACTATTCCCTCAAACATACCCATTTTTGCTTTCCGAGATAGTGTTCTCGACTTCCACACATTTTTCAAGGCTCCCAAAATTTTCGCCCCCTCCCCCACCCTATGATCCACTTCCGCTTCCATGGTTCCATCCGCTGACAGATCCACTCCCAGATATCTAAAACACTTCACTTCCTCCAGTTTTTCTCCATTCAAACTCACCTCCCAATTGACTTGACCCTCACCCCTACTGAACCTAATAACCTTGCTCTTATTCACATTTACTCTCAACTTTCTTCTTCCACACACTTTACCAAACTCAGTCACCAGCTTCTGCAGTTTCTCACATGAATCAGCCACCAGCGCTGTATCATCAGCGAACAACAACTGACTCACTTCCCAAGCTCTCTCATCCCCAACAGACTTCATACTTGCCCCTCTTTCCAGGACTCTTGCATTTACCTCCCTTACAACCCCATCCATAAACAAATTAAACAACCATGGAGACATCACACACCCCTGCCGCAAACCTACATTCACTGAGAACCAATCACTTTCCTCTCTTCCTACACGTACACATGCCTTACATCCTCGATAAAAACTTTTCACTGCTTCTAACAACTTGCCTCCCACACCATATATCTTAAATACCTTCCACAGAGCATCTCTATCAACTCTATCGTATGCCTTCTCCAGATCCATAAATGCTACATACAAATCCATTTGCTTTTCTAAGTATTTCTCACATACATTCTTCAAAGCAAACACCTGATCCACACATCCTCTACCACTTCTGAAACCGCACTGCTCTTCCCCAATCTGATGCTCTGTACATGCCTTCACCCTCTCAATCAATACCCTCCCATATAATTTACCAGGAATACTCAACAAACTTATACCTCTGTAATTTGAGCACTCACTCTTATCCCCTTTGCCTTTGTACAATGGCACTATGCACGCATTCCGCCAATCCTCAGGCACCTCACCATGAGTCATACATACATTAAATAACCTTACCAACCAGTCAATAATACAGTCACCCCCTTTCTTAATAAATTCCACTGCAATACCATCCAAACCTGCTGCCTTGCCGGCTTTCATCTTCCGCAAAGCTTTTACTACCTCTTCTCTGTTTACCAAATCATTTTCCCTAACCCTCTCACTTTGCACACCACCTCGACCAAAACACCCTATATCTGCCACTCTGTCATCAGACACATTCAACAAACCTTCAAAATACTCATTCCATCTCCTTCTCACATCACCGCTACTTGTTATCACCTCCCCATTTACGCCCTTCACTGAAGTTCCCATTTGCTCCCTTGTCTTACGCACCCTATTTACCTCCTTCCAGAACATCTTTTTATTTCCCTAAAATTTACTGATAGTCTCTCACCCCAACTCTCATTTGCCCTTTTTTTCACCTCTTGCACCTTTCTCTTGACCTCCTGTCTCTTCTTTTATACTTCTCCCACTCAATTGCATTTTTTTCCCTGCAAAAATCGTCCAAATGCCTCTCTCTTCTCTTTCACTAATACTCTTACTTCTTCATCCCACCACTCACTACCCTTTCTAAACAGCCCACCTCCCACTCTTCTCATGCCACAAGCATCTTTGCGCAATCCATCACTGATTCCCTAAATACATCCCATTCCTCCCCCACTCCCCTTACTTCCATTGTTCTCACCTTTTTCCATTCTGTACACAGTCTCTCCTGGTACTTCCCCACACAGGTCTCCTTCCCAAGCTCACTTAACTCCTCACCACCACCTTCATTCACCCCAACATTCACTCCTCTTTTCTGAAAACCCATACTAATCTTCACCTTAGCCTCCACAAGATAATGATCAGACATCCCTCCAGTTTGCACCTCTCAGCACATTAACATCCAAAAGTCTCTCTTTCGCACGCCTGTCAATTAACACGTAATCCAATAACGCTCTTTGGCCATCTCTCCTACTTACATAAGTATACTTATGTATATCTCGCTTTTTAAACCAGGTATTCCCAATCATCAGTCCTTTTTCAGCACATAAATCTACAAGCTCTTCACCATTTCCATTTACAACACTGAACACCCCATGCATACCAATTATTCCCTCAACTACTGCCACAACTACTCACCTTTTGCATTCAAATCACCCATCACTATAACCCGGTCTCGTGCATCAAAACCGCTAACACACTCATTTAGCTGCTCCCAAAACACTTGCCTCTCATGATCTTTCTTCTCATGCCCAGGTGCATATGCACCAATAATCCCCCACCTCTCTCCATCAACTTTCAATTTTTACCCATATTAATCGAGAATTTACTTTCTTACATCTATCACATACTCCCACAACTCCGGTTTCAGGAGTATTGCTACTCCTTCCCTTGCTCTTGTCCTCTCACTAACCCCTGACTTCACTCCCCAGACATTTCCAAACCACTCTTCCCCTTTACCCTTGAGCTTCGTTTCACTCAGAGCCAAAACATCCAGGTTCCTTTCCTCAAACATACTACCTATCTCTCCTTTTTTCACATCTTGGTTACATCCACACACATTTAGGCACCCCACTCTGAGCCTTCGAGGAGGATGATCACTCCCCGCGTGACTCCTTCTTCTGTTTCCCATTTTAGAAAGTTAATACAAGGAGGGGAGGATTTCCGGCCCCCCGCTCCCGTCCCCTCTAGTCGCGGGGACTAGAGGGACGGGAATATATATATATATATATATATATATATATATATATATATATATATATTATATATATATATATATATATATATATATATATATACATATAATATATATTTATATATATTATATATAATATAATATATATAATATATATATAATATAATATATATATATATATATATATATATATATAAATTATCCCATGAAAAGATTGCTAAAAGTTTGATAACCTAAGAGCGGAAGTCCTTAAGCCTCTCTCTCTCTCTCTCTCTCTCCCCTCCTCTCTCTCTCTCCTCTCTCATCCTCATCTCTCATTCTCTCTCTCTCTCTCTCTCTCTCTCTCTCTCCTCTCTCTCATCGATCTCTGGTAACCCCAGAGGAGGGAGACTTGGGTTTCAGGTCTGTCCTTCATGTCCAGCGGGAAATGACTTGTGGTGGGTGTGGTGGGGTGGAGGTGTGGGCGTGTCCTGAGGCTTTAGCAATGACACGCCCCCGACAAGACTGGGTGAGAGAGAGAGAGAGAGAGAGAGAGAGAGAGAGAGAGAGAGAGAGAGAGAGAGAGAGAGAGAGAGAGAGAGAGAGAGAGAGAGAGAGAGAGAGAGAGAGAGAGAGAGAGAGAGAGAGAGAGTCCTCTTTCATAAACGTGCCAATTCTGGTGGACGAAGATTGGAGCTACGATTAAAAAAATAGTGAATTGTCTAAGATATTCTTAACCCAGGACACGAAAATTATTGCCATCTGTCACAGATAAGGTATAGAGTAAGGACGCTTCTCTTCGTATTTCAGACTTGACTCAGACAAATACGAACAAAAATAGATTAAAGAAGAAATACCTACATGGATGAGGAGTTCTATCCTGTTTAAAAATACTTCAAGAATTTTTAACCAGAATGTAAATAAAAGAAACATAGCCTTCTATCACCTAGGAATTTACAATAAAGATAAAAAGCCAAATGAAATAGAATTTATGTTAAAGGGAGAATGAATAAATCGCAAAATAAAGTCATAATTTGGACAGATCAACGTATATCATAAGATGCCCAACTCCGTCATTGTACTTGACGACACCAAACTACTACTTAACCTCGTGATGAGTGTGGGAGACAGTTCCTTCTGGCATCTGAATAAAGACATTCCAGACATAATACACAGGCTAATTTGCACCTCCCTTACCCCTGTGATATTTTTCTGAACTCTACTTGTAGTCCTCAGTAGGTAATATATATATATATATATATATAATATATATAGTATATATATATATATATATATATATTCTTTCTTTTTTGCTTTGTCGCTGTCTCCCGCGTTTGCGAGGTAGCGCAAGGAAACAGACGAAAGAAATGCCCAACCCACCCCCATACACAATGTATATACATACACGTCAACACACGCAAATATACATACCTATACATCTCAATGTACACAATAATGCACACACAGACACATACATATATACCCATGCACAAATTCCCCCTGTCTGCCTTTATTATTCATTCCCATCGCCACCTCGCCACACATGGAATACCATCCCCTCCCCCCTCATGTGTGCGAGGTAGCACTAGGAAAAGACAACAAAGGCCCCATTCGTTCATCAATCATCTCTAGCTGTCATGCAATAATGCCCGAAACCACAGCTCCCTTTCCACATCCAGGCCCCACACAACTTTCCATGGTTTACCCCAGACGCTTCACAATGCCCTGATTCAATCCACTGACAGCACGTCAACCCGGTATACCACATCGATCCAATTCACTCTATTCCCTTTCCCTCCTTTCAAACCCCCCTGCATGTTCAGGCCCCGATCACACAAAATCTTTTTCACTCTATCTTTCCACCTCCAATTTGGTCTCCCACTTCTCCTCGTTCCCTCCACCTCCGACACATATACCCTCTTGGTCAATCTTTCCTCACTCATTCTCTCCATGTGCCCAAACCATTTCAAAACACCCTCTTCTGCTCTCTCAACCACGCTCTTTTTATTTCCACACATCTCTCTTACCCTTACGTTACTTACTCGATCAAACCACCTCACACCACACATTGTCCTCAAACATCTCATTTCCAGCACATCCATCCTCCTGCGCACATCTCTATCCATAGCCCACGCCTCGCAACCATACAACATTGTTGGAACCACTATTCCCTCAAACATACCCATTTTTGCTTTCCGAGATAGTGTTCTCGACTTCCACACATTTTTCAAGGCTCCCAAAATTTTCGCCCCCTCCCCCACCCTATGATCCACTTCCGCTTCCATGGTTCCATCCGCTGACAGATCCACTCCCAGATATCTAAAACACTTCACTTCCTCCAGTTTTTCTCCATTCAAACTCACCTCCCAATTGACTTGACCCTCACCCCTACTGTACCTAATAACCTTGCTCTTATTCACATTTACTCTCAACTTTCTTCTTCCACACACTTTACCAAACTCAGTCACCAGCTTCTGCAGTTTCTCACATGAATCAGCCACCAGCGCTGTATCATCAGCGAACAACAACTGACTCACTTCCCAAGCTCTCTCATCCCCAACAGACTTCATACTTGCCCCTCTTTCCAGGACTCTTGCATTTACCTCCCTTACAACCCCATCCATAAACAAATTAAACAACCATGGAGACATCACACACCCCTGCCGCAAACCTACATTCACTGAGAACCAATCACTTTCCTCTCTTCCTACACGTACACATGCCTTACATCCTCGATAAAAACTTTTCACTGCTTCTAACAACTTGCCTCCCACACCATATATTCTTAATACCTTCCACAGAGCATCTCTATCAACTCTATCGTATGCCTTCTCCAGATCCATAAATGCTACATACAAATCCATTTGCTTTTCTAAGTATTTCTCACATACATTCTTCAAAGCAAACACCTGATCCACACATCCTCTACCACTTCTGAAACCGCACTGCTCTTCCCCAATCTGATGCTCTGTACATGCCTTCACCCTCTCAATCAATACCCTCCCATATAATTTACCAGGAATACTCAACAAACTTATACCTCTGTAATTTGAGCACTCACTCTTATCCCCTTTGCCTTTGTACAATGGCACTATGCACGCATTCCGCCAATCCTCAGGCACCTCACCATGAGTCATACATACATTAAATAACCTTACCAACCAGTCAATAATACAGTCACCCCCTTTCTTAATAAATTCCACTGCAATACCATCCAAACCTGCTGCCTTGCCGGCTTTCATCTTCCGCAAAGCTTTTACTACCTCTTCTCTGTTTACCAAATCATTTTCCCTAACCCTCTCACTTTGCACACCACCTCGACCAAAACACCCTATATCTGCCACTCTGTCATCAGACACATTCAACAAACCTTCAAAATACTCATTCCATCTCCTTCTCACATCACCGCTACTTGTTATCACCTCCCCATTTACGCCCTTCACTGAAGTTCCCATTTGCTCCCTTGTCTTACGCACCCTATTTACCTCCTTCCAGAACATCTTTTTATTTTCCCTAAAATTTACTGATAGTCTCTCACCCCAACTCTCATTTGCCCTTTTTTTCACCTCTTGCACCTTTCTCTTGACCTCCTGTCTCTTTCTTTTATACTTCTCCCACTCAATTGCATTTTTTCCCTGCAAAAATCGTCCAAATGCCTCTCTCTTCTCTTTCACTAATACTCTTACTTCTTCATCCCACCACTCACTACCCTTTCTAAACAGCCCACCTCCCACTCTTCTCATGCCACAAGCATCTTTTGCGCAATCCATCACTGATTCCCTAAATACATCCCATTCCTCCCCCACTCCCCTTACTTCCATTGTTCTCACCTTTTTCCATTCTGTACACAGTCTCTCCTGGTACTTCCCCACACAGGTCTCCTTCCCAAGCTCACTTACTCTCACCACCTTCTTCACCCCAACATTCACTCCTCTTTTCTGAAAACCCATACTAATCTTCACCTTAGCCTCCACAAGATAATGATCAGACATCCCTCCAGTTGCACCTCTCAGCACATTAACATCCAAAAGTCTCTCTTTCGCACGCCTGTCAATTAACACGTAATCCAATAACGCTCTTTGGCCATCTCTCCTACTTACATAAGTATACTTATGTATATCTCGCTTTTTAAACCAGGTATTCCCAATCATCAGTCCTTTTTCAGCACATAAATCTACAAGCTCTTCACCATTTCCATTTACAACACTGAACACCCCATGCATACCAATTATTCCCTCAACTGCCACATTACTCACCTTTGCATTCAAATCACCCATCACTATAACCCGGTCTCGTGCATCAAAACCGCTAACACACTCATTTAGCTGCTCCCAAAACACTTGCCTCTCATGATCTTTCTTCTCATGCCCAGGTGCATATGCACCAATAATCACCCACCTCTCTCCATCAACTTTCAATTTTACCCATATTAATCGAGAATTTACTTTCTTACATTCTATCACATACTCCCACAACTCCTGTTTCAGGAGTATTGCTACTCCTTCCCTTGCTCTTGTCCTCTCACTAACCCCTGACTTCACTCCCCAGACATTTCCAAACCACTCTTCCCCTTTACCCTTGAGCTTCGTTTCACTCAGAGCCAAAACATCCAGGTTCCTTTCCTCAAACATACTACCTATCTCTCCTTTTTTCACATCTTGGTTACATCCACACACATTTAGGCACCCCACTCTGAGCCTTCGAGGAGGATGATCACTCCCCGCGTGACTCCTTCTTCTGTTTCCCATTTTAGAAAGTTAATACAAGGAGGGGAGGATTTCCGGCCCCCCGCTCCCGTCCCCTCTAGTCGCGGGGACTAGAGGGGACGGGAATATATATATATATATATATATATATATATATATATATATATATATATATATATATATATATATATATATATATATATACATATATATATATATATATATATATATATATATATATATATATATATATAATATATATATATATATATATATATATATATATATATAAATTATCCCATGAAAAGATTGCTAAAAGTTTGATAACCTAAGAGCGGAAGTCCTTAAGCCTCTCTCTCTCTCTCTCTCTCTCTCTCTCTCTCTCTCTCTCTCTCTCTCTCTCTCTCTCTCTCTCTCTCTCTCTCTCTCTCTCATCGATCTCTGGTAACCCCCAGAGGAGGGAGACTTGGGTTTCAGGGTCTGTCCTTCATGTCCAGCGGGGAAATGACTTGTGGTGGGTGTGGTGGGGTGGAGGTGTGGGCGTGTCCTGAGGCTTTAGCAATGACACGCCCCCGACAAGACTGGGTGAGAGAGAGAGAGAGAGAGAGAGAGAGAGAGAGAGAGAGAGAGAGAGAGAGAGAGAGAGAGAGAGAGAGAGAGAGAGAGAGAGAGAGAGAGAGAGAGAGAGAGAGAGAGAGAGAGAGAGAGAGAGAGAGAGAGTCCTCTTTCATAAACGTGCCAATTCTGGTGGACGAAGATTGGAGCTACGAGTAAAAAAATAGTGAATTGTCTAAGATATTCTTAACCCAGGACACGAAAATTATTGCCATCTGTCACAGATAAGGTATAGAGTAAGGACGCTTCTCTTCGTATTTCAGACTTGACTCAGACAAATACGAACAAAAATAGATTAAAGAAGAAATACCTACATGGATGAGGAGTTCTATCCTGTTTAAAAATACTTCAAGAATTTTTAACCAGAATGTAAATAAAAGAAACATAGCCTTCTATCACCGAGGAATTTATAATAAAGATAAAAAGCCAAATGAAATAGAATTTATGTTAAAGGGAGAATGAATAAATCGCAAAATAAAGTCATAATTTGGACAGATCAACGTATATCATAAGATGCCCAACTCCGTCATTGTACTTGACGACACCAAACTACTACTTAACCTCGTGATGAGTGTGGGAGACAGTTCCTTCTGGCATCTGAATAAAGACATTCCAGACATAATACACAGGCTAATTTGCACCTCCCTTACCCCTGTGATATTTTCTGAACTCTACTTGTAGTCCTCAGTAGGTATATATATATATATATATATATATATATATATATATATATATATATATATATATATATATATTCTTTCTTTTTTGCTTTGTCGCTGTCTCCCGCGTTTGCGAGGTAGCGCAAGGAAACAGACGAAAGAAATGGCCCAACCCACCCCCATACACAATGTATATACATACACGTCAACACACGCAAATATACATACCTATACATCTCAATGTACACATATATATGCACACACAGACACATACATATATACCCATGCACACAATTCACACTGTCTGCCTTTATTATTCATTCCCATCGCCACCTCGCCACACATGGAATACCATCCCCTCCCCCCTCATGTGTGCGAGGTAGCACTAGGAAAAGACAACAAAGGCCCCATTCGTTCACACTCAGTCTCTAGCTGTCATGCAATAATGCCCGAAACCACAGCTCCCTTTCCACATCCAGGCCCCACACAACTTTCCATGGTTTACCCCAGACGCTTCACATGCCCTGATTCAATCCACTGACAGCACGTCAACCCCGGTATACCACATCGATCCAATTCACTCTATTCCTTGCCCTCCTTTCACCCTCCTGCATGTTCAGGCCCCGATCACACAAAATCTTTTTCACTCTATCTTTCCACCTCCAATTTGGTCTCCCACTTCTCCTCGTTCCCTCCACCTCCGACACATATACCCTCTTGGTCAATCTTTCCTCACTCATTCTCTCCATGTGCCCAAACCATTTCAAAACACCCTCTTCTGCTCTCTCAACCACGCTCTTTTTATTTCCACACATCTCCCTTACCCTTACATTACTTACTCGATCAAACCACCTCACACCACACATTGTCCTCAAACATCTCATTTCCAGCACATCCACCCTCCTGCGCACAACTCTATCCATAGCCCACGCCTCACAACCATACAACATTGTTGGAACCACTATTCCTTCAAATATACCCATTTTTGCTTTCCGAGATGATGTTCTCAACTTCCACACATTCTTCAAGGCTCCCAGGATTTTCGCCCCCTCCCCCACCCTATGATTCACTTCCGCTTCCATGGTTCCATCCGCTGCCAGATCCACTCCCAGATATCTAAAACACTTTACTTCCTCCAGTTTTTCTCCATTCAAACTTACCTCCCAATTGACTTGACCCTCAACCCTACTGTACCTAATAACCTTGCTCTTATTCACATTTACTCTTAACTTTCTTCTTTCACACACTTCACCAAACTCAGTCACCAGCTTCTGCAGTTTCTCACATGAATCAGCCACCAGCGATGTATCATCAGCGAACAACAACTGACTCACTTCCCAAGCTCTCTCATCCACAACAGACTTCATACTTGCCCCTCTTTCCAAAACTCTTGCATTCACCTCCCTAACAACCCCATCCATAAACAAATTAAACAACCATAGAGATATCACACACCCCTGCCGCAAACCTACATTCACTGAGAACCAATCACTTTCCTCTCTTCCTACTCGTACACATGCCTTACATCCTCGATAAAAACTTTTCACTGCTTCTAACAACTTGCCTCCCACACCATATATTCTTAATACCTTCCACAGAGCATCTCTATCAACTCCATCATATGCCTTCTCCAGATCCATAAATGCTACATACAAATCCATATATATATATATATATATATATATATATATATATATATATACATATATATATATTATCCCTGGGGATAGGGGAGAAAGAATACTTCCCACGTATTCCCTGCGTGTCGTAGAAGGCGACTAAATGGGGAAGGAGCGGGGGGCTGGAAATCCTCCCCTCTCGGTTTTTTTTTTTTTTTTAATTTTCCAAAAGAAGGAACAGAGAAGGGGGCCAGGTGAGGATATTCCCTCAAAGGCCCAGTCCTCTGTTCTTAACGCTACCTTGCTATCGCGGGAAATGGCGAATAGTATGAATATATATATATATATATATATATATATAATCGATGTTTCCCGCGTCAGCGAGGTAGCGCAAGAAAACAGACAAAGAATGGCCCATCCACACATACATAAACACCCATGCGCGCACGTATATATACATATAATTTCAACGTATACATACAAAGATATATATATATATATATATATATATATATATATATATATATATATATATATATATATATATATATATATATATATACTCATGTACATGTTCATACTTGCTGCCTTCATCCATTCCCGTCGCTACCCCGCCACACAGGAAATAGGTGTTTCCCAACATCAGATTACGTTAAGGTAGCTTACATACGGTTGGATCATGCAGGGTTTTGAAAGAATATGTTACGAGTGATTCGATCATATTAAATAAAAAGTTAATATAGGTCAACTTATGAAAGGTCAGATTACGTTAGAAAAGACGAGGTTATGGAAGGTTAGATTACGTTAGGTTAAAGAATGTTAGATCACGTAAGGTTAGAGAGTGTTAGATAGAGTAAGGATTAACTTATCGAAGTTTATATTAGGTTAGGTTACGAAAATGCTGTATTAGGCTTCGATTTGTTTGTGAGCAACCTGATCACGTTACCCAGGAGCCAACAGTGTGACTTAGGAGAATGGGTTATCTTGGCATCCATGAGACGAAGCAGCTGTTATGGGCGAAGAGATAAGTGGGGGTTGGATGAATTACTGATTGTCAACTCGCAAGTTGACGCTAACGATGTAATTACTTCTTCAATAGGTGATTTTTCCCTCTTGCTGAATGGATGTTATTAGAACACGGCAAGTGGATAATTGTGGAGCAATAGGTAGGGACCCCTGGTATGTGGCACACTAGGCTATTACGGTGTGCTGTTGTGTACTAAGTCATTAAGGACGTGTTCCTGCCTTTGGATTCTTCGAGAGATAAGGGACTATCGATTAGATAGATAGCAAGGCAATTGAGCAATGTGATGACGAAGGTAATACAATGGGAAGATGTGTCCTTAAACATGTTTTAATCCATTTTACATTGTTCTTAAACATGTTTTATTCGACTATACGCGACTCCACGACACCTGTAGATTATGAAAAAATGACCAAACCTAAGAAGAATAGATAGATGAAGTCAATGGTAAGAATAGATAAGATGAGAAACACCATAGATAAGAGAGGAATGAATGGTTATATCTGTGTTGGAAGTACCTAGAGAGAATAAGCCGAGGTGGTATAGAAGGGGACAGACAATGAGAGACACGAGATGTGCCAGAAAGTATCTAAACTGGATTCCAGATGGGAAACATCTAGCGGGATGTCCTGGAATGTGGTCGATTGGAGGGGGATGGAGGGATGGATGGAGGGAGCGAGGGAGAGAGAAGGACACTGGAGGAAGATGTAGAGAGGAGCGAGGTTGGTGACAGGGACGAGTGGGTGGCTGGCGACTGACAGACCGTCATAAAGTCTACTTGGAGTGTGGCGGGAAAAGTTGATGGATAGGGGGAAGAGATAAGAGATAAAGTGGGAAAGAGATAGAGATAGAGTGGGAAAGAGACAGAGATAGAGTGGGAATTATGAAAACACTCCTCTCTCGGTTAGTTCTGAGTTTGTGGTGGGGCGGAGCCACTGCATATAAGATAAGAATGGAGCCAATGGCTCTTCCCACTGCAACTGGGATAAGAACTGGGGTTGAGGGCTCTTCCCACTGCATATATTCCCACACTAGCGACATGGCCACCACAGCGAAGTGTCTGCTGCTCCTGGTCGCTCTAGCGGTAAGTTCCTTCATCTCTAGAAAGATATTATACAGTGTCTAGATGAGCAAATATGTCCCCTTGACTCTAGAAACTAGAAAAAAGAATATCTGCATGAACACGCATATTATTATGAATCTAGAAGGCAGACAAACAGTGTGTAGGTGAGCAAGTATATCACCATGACTCTAGAAACTAGAAAGACGGTGTCCAGGAGACGAAATAGATCCCCAAAGAATTTAGGAAGTAGATTGACGATATCTAGGAAGAGAAATATACTTCTCCACAACTCAGACAAAACTCAGGAAGAGATGTATTTCTCTCTAGAATCTGAGTTGAAATAGAAAGATAAGTCCACATAGATGTATGTAGTGTACACACGTTGGCGAAATAGTAAACAAACAATAGTAAACAAAGAGTACTAGGATTTCAACATGTTAAAAAAACCATGACATTAACATGTTACAGGTAGTGAGGCACCAATTAGACACTGGTGAAGGTGTTTGTGTTAAACTGGCGGAATTTCAAACTACTGAGTGTACATAGTAAGAGTGGAGGTGATCTTAGAATAGACTTTAACTCCTGAAGAAGATGTTAAATAGATTCTCTTTTTTTGGTTGGTAGATGTATTGCTTGAAGTTGATAGCCTTAATGACCTTAGTAATTGAAGTTGGTAGCCTTAATGACCCTAGTGAGTGAAGTTAAAGGCCTTAATGACCCTAATGATTGAAGCTGAGAGCCTTAATGACCCTGGTAATTGAAGTTGATAGCCTTAATGATCCTGGCAATTGAAGTTGATGGCCTTAATGACCCTGGTAATTGAAACTGATAGCCTTAATGACCCTGGTAATTGAAGTGGATAGCCTTAATGACCCTGATAATTGAAGTTGATGGCCTTAATGAACCTGGCAATTGAAGTTGATGGCCGTAATGACCCTTGTAATTGAAGTTGATAGCCTTACTGACTCTGGTAATTGAAGTTGATAGCCTTAATGACCCTGATAATTGATAGTCTAAGGCCAACCCATCCAACCAACCAACCCGTCGTGTAGATACATCATAATCAAGGGTTGTTGGTGACCTTCATCTACAACCTTCACCACTAGTGAAGTTCTAACACGACCCAACAGCTCTTTCTCCTCTGAACAAAATCGTGTGTTGAATCTTGTGTGTAAAGTGTTCACGAGGGGAATCGAACCCCCCCCCAACCACCCATCTCCGGCATGCTTGTTCTCTGGGAGGCTGGACACGGAATGGAGAGAGAGAGAGAGAGAGAGAGAGAGAGAGAGAGAGAGAGAGAGAGAGAGAGAGAGAGAGAGAGAGAGAGAGAGAGAGAGAGAGAGAGAGAGAGAGAGAGAGAGAGAGAGAGAGAGAGAGAGAGAGTGTAAATCTCTACGTTAGTATTGAAAACCCCTCTACAAGAAGACTACATTGCATCAAATCCTTTTCACGTGTTCAGGTGTTCTTCATATAACATCACAAATAAAAATGTTATGATCACTATAACACATGTCTTTGGACCACAAACTTCACTCTCCTAACCCTATATTCAACTTAGAATCGAAGTTATAAATGAACAATCAGATCCCTTAATTTATAGCTTTTATATACGATTCGATGATCCATGCTTGGAGATATAGCTCCGAAACCACATGAAATATAGTTAAACGATCTATATTCTTGTATATTGTGGTTATAGACAACTTCTACAGTAGGAAGGTCAGTTGGTTAACCCTTGTGTAAGTCCTACAGTAGGAAGGTCAGTTGGTTAACCTTTGTGTAAGTCCTACAGTAGGAAGGTCAGTTGGTGAGGAAGGTCAGTTGGTGAACCCTTGTGTAAGTCCTACAGTAGGAAGGTCAGTAAGTCCTACAGGAGGAAGGTCAGTTGGTGAACCCTTGTGTAAGTCCTACAGTAGGAAGGTCAGTAAGTCCTACAGGAGGAAGGTCAGTTGGTGAACCCTTGTGTAAGTCCTACAGTAGGAAGGTCAGTAAGTCCTACAGGAGGAAGGTCAGTTGGTGAACCCTTGTGTAAGTCCTACAGTAGGAAGGTCAGTAAGTCCTACAGTAGGAAGGTCAGTTGGTGAACCCTTGTGTAAGTCCTACAGTAGGAAGGTCAGTAAGTCCTACAGGAGGAAGGTCAGTTGGTGAACCCTTGTATAAGTCCTACAGTAGGAAGGTCAGTTGGTGAACCCTTGTATAAGTCCTACAGTAGGAAGGTCAGTAAGTCCTACAGTAGGAAGGTCAGTTGGTGAACCCTTGTATAAGTCCTACAGTAGGAAGGTCAATAAGTCCTACAGTAGGAAGGTCAGTTGGTGAACCCTTGTGTAAGTCCTACAGTAGGAAGGTCAGTAAGTCCTACAGGAGGAAGGTCAGGTGGTGAACCCTTGTGTAAGTCCTACAGTAGGAAGGTCAGTAAGTCCTACAGGAGGAAGGTCAGTTGGTGAACCCTTGTGTAAGTCCTACAGTAGGAAGGTCAGTAAGTCCTACAGGAGGAAGGTCAGTTGGTGAACCCTTGTATAAGTCCTACAGTAGGAAGGTCAGTAAGTCCTACAGTAGGAAGGTCAGTTGGTGAACCCTTGTGTAAGTCCTACAGTAGGAAGGTCAGTAAGTCCTACAGTAGGAAGGTCAGTTGTGAACCCTTGTGTAAGTCCTCAGTAGGAAGGTCAGTAAGTCCTACAGGAGGAAGGTCAGTTTGGTGAACCCTTGTGTAAGTCCTACAGTAGAAGGTCAGTTGGTGAACCCTTGTGTAAGTCCTACAGTAGGAAGGTCAGTAAGTCCTACAGTAGGAAGGTCAGTTGCGTGAACCCTTGCGTAAGTCCTACAGTAGGAAGGTCAGTAAGTCCTACAGTAGGAAGGTCAGTTGGTGAACCCTTGCGAAGTCCTACAGCAGGAAGGTCAGTAAGTCCTACAGTAGGAATGTCAGTTGGTGAACCCTTGTGTAAGTCCTACAGTAGGAAGGTCAGTAAGTCCTACAGGAGGAAGGTCAGTTGGTGAACCCTTGTATAAGTCCTACAGTAGGAAGGTCAGTTGGTGAACCCTTGTGTAAGTCCTACAGTAGGAAGGTCAGTAAGTCCTACAGTAGGAAGGTCAGTTGGTGAACCCTTGTGTAAGTCCTACAGTAGGAAGGTCAATAAGTCCTACAGTAGGAAGGTCAGTTGGTGAACCCTTGTATAAGTCCTACAGTAGGAAGGTCAGTAAGTCCTACAGTAGGAAGGTCAGTTGGTGAACCCTTGTGTAAGTCCTACAGTAGGAAGGTCAGTAAGTCCTACAGGAGGAAGGTCAGTTGGTGAACCCTTGTATAAGTCCTACAGTAGGAAGGTCAGTTGGTGAACCCTTGTGTAAGTCCTACAGTAGGAAGGTCAGTAAGTCCTACAGTAGGAAGGTCAGTTGGTGAACCCTTGTGTAAGTCCTACAGTAGGAAGGTCAATAAGTCCTACAGTAGGAAGGTCAGTTGGTGAACCCTTGTATAAGTCCTACAGTAGGAAGGTCAGTAAGTCCTACAGTAGGAAGGTCAGTTGGTGAACCCTTGTGTAAGTCCTACAGTAGGAAGGTCAATAAGTCCTACAGTAGGAAGGTCAGTTGGTGAACCCTTGTATAAGTCCTACAGTAGGAAGGTCAGTAAGTCCTACAGTAGGAAGGTCAGTTGGGTAACCCTTGTGTTTGACGGAGGTGAGTGTAGGAGTGACAGAGTGTGAAGACCATATCTTGTGAAGACCATATCTTGTGAAGACCATATCTTGTGAAGACCATATCTTGTGATCCCTCACAGGTGAAGCCGAGCCAGGAGGTCTGCGCCCCAGACTGTACAGGAGTGGACCCAGGAACATCCATCAAGGACCCCACCGACTGCACCAGATACTACGTCTGTCTCAGTATTAATGGTACAACCAACCAGTCTGCCTCATTACCATAGCTTGAATAGTCTCATTCTTGTCTGCCTCATTACCATAGCTTGAATAGTCTCAGTCTTGTCTGCCTCATTACCATAGCTTGAATAGTCTCAGTCTTGTCTGCCTCATTACCATAGCTTGAATAGTCTCATTCTTGTCTGCCTCATTACCATAGCTTGAATAGTCTCATTCTTGTCTGCCTCATTACCATAGCTTGAATAGTCTCATTCTTGTCTGCCTCATTACCATAGCTTGAATAGTCTCATTCTTGTCTGCCTCATTACCATAGCTTGAATAGTCTCATTCTTGTCTGCCTCATTACCATAGCTTGAATAGTCTCATTCTTGTCTGCCTCATTACCATAGCTTGAATAGTCTCATTCTTGTCTGCCTCATTACCATAGCTTGAATAGTCTCATTCTTGTCTGCCTCATTACCATAGCTTGAATAGTCTCATTCTTGTCTGCCTCATTACCATAGCTTGAATAGTCTCATTCTTGTCTGCCTCATTACCATAGCTTGAATAGTCTCATTCTTGTCTGCCTCATTACCATAGCTTGAATAGTCTCAGTCTTGTCTGCCTCATTACCATAGCTTGAATAGTCTCATTCTTGTCTGCCTCATTACCATAGCTTGAATAGTCTCATTCTTGTCTGCCTCATTACCATAGCTTGAATAGTCTCATTCTTGTCTGCCTCATTACCATAGCTTGAATAGTCTCATTCTTGTCTGCCTCATTACCATAGCTTGAATAGTCTCATTCTTGTCTGCCTCATTACCATAGCTTGAATAGTCTCATTCTTGTCTGCCTCATTACCATAGCTTGAATAGTCTCATTCTTGTCTGCCTCATTACCATAGCTTGAATAGTCTCATTCTTGTCTGCCTCATTACCATAGCTTGAATAGTCTCATTCTTGTCTGCCTCATTACCATAGCTTGAATAGTCTCATTCTTGTCTGCCTCATTACCATAGCTTGAATAGTCTCATTCTTGTCTGCCTCATTACCATAGCTTGAATAGTCTCATTCTTGTCTGCCTCATTACCATAGCTTGAATAGTCTCATTCTTGTCTGCCTCATTACCATAGCTTGAATAGTCTCATTCTTGTCTGCCTCATTACCATAGCTTGAATAGTCTCAGTCTTGTCTGCCTCATTACCATAGCTTGAATAGTCTCATTCTTGTCTGCCTCATTACCATAGCTTGAATAGTCTCATTCTTGTCTGCCTCATTACCATAGCTTGAATAGTCTCATTCTTGTCTGCCTCATTACCATAGCTTGAATAGTCTCATTCTTGTCTGCCTCATTACCATAGCTTGAATAGTCTCATTCTTGTCTGCCTCATTACCATAGCTTGAATAGTCTCAGTCTTGTCTGCCTCATTACCATAGCTTGAATAGTCTCATTCTTGTCTGCCTCATTACCATAGCTTGAATAGTCTCATTCTTGTCTGCCTCATTACCATAGCTTGAATAGTCTCAGTCTTGTCTGCCTCATTACCATAGCTTGAATAGTCTCATTCTTGTCTACCTCATTACCATAGCTTGAATAGTCTCATTCTTGTCTGCCTCATTACCATAGCTTGAA
>NC_092262.1:5631571-5681571 GCF_036320965.1 Panulirus ornatus | reverse complement strand
GGAGGCGTGCCCCGTCGAATTCCGGTACTTCGACTACCGTACGGGGAACTGTCAGGTGGACGACACCCTCTGCTACAGGTATTGCGACCTGTGCCTCACGCACTGTACCTACGACGGCCAGATGGTCATAGATCCTTACGACTGTCATAGGTTTTACCTCTGTACCCCGCCCACCGAGGCGCTGTATCTGTGTCCACACGACCAAGTGTTCAACACAGGGACTGGTCAATGTGAGGCCAACGCTGCGTGTGAAGTCTTATGTCCAAGTAAGAACCCTTGAGGTAATGGGGGCGTGTCGTGGGGCACTCCACACCTCTCTCTCTCTCTCTCTCTCTCTCTCTCTCTCTCTCTCTCTCTCTCTCTCTCTCTCTCTCTCTCTCTCTCTCTCTCTCTCTCTCTCTCTCTTCTCTCTCCTTCCCTCGTGACACACAGCTTGCTACAAGCTCCTTCTTGTGAGCCAAAGACTTGGACACAGAATCTCCCTTCTGCTGTGTTTTATCGACTGGTTGTGTCACTCTTGGTTATATAGATCTATTGAATCAAAACCATGTCTTGTAGGGTTTTTATGATTCGGTTATATAGATCTATTGAATCAAAACCATGTTTTTTAGGGTTTTTATGATTCGGTTATATAGATCTATTGAATCAAAACCATGTCTTGTACGGTTTTTATGATTCGGTTATATAGATCTAATGAATCAAAACCATGTCTTGTAGGGTTTTTATGATTCGGTTATATAGATCTAGTGAATCAAAACCATGTCTTGTAGGGTTTTTATGATTTGGTTATATAGATCTATTGAATCAAAACCATGTCTTGTAGGGTTTTTATGATTCGGTTATATAGATCTATTGAATCAAAACCATGTTTTTTAGGGTTTTTATGATTCGGTTATATAGATCTATTGAATCAAAACCATGTCTTGTACGGTTTTTATGATTCGGTTATATAGATCTAATGAATCAAAACCATGTCTTGTAGGGTTTTTATGATTCGGTTATATAGATCTATTGAATCAAAACCATGTCTTGTAGGGTTTTTATGATTTGGTTATATAGATCTATTGAATCAAAACCATGTCTTGTAGGGTTTTTATGATTCGGTTATATAGATCTATTGAATCAAAACCATGTCTTGTAGGGTTCTTATGATTCGGTTATATAGATCTATTGAATCAAAATCATGTCTTGTAGGGTTTTTATGATTCGGTTATATAGATCTAGTGAATCAAAACCGTCTTGTAGGGTTTTTATGATTTGGTTATATAGATCTAGTGAATCAAAACCATGTCTTGTAGGGTTTTTATGATTTGGTTATATAGATCTATTGAATCAAAACCATGTCTTGTAGGGTTTTTATGATTTGGTTATATAGATCTAGTGAATCAAAACCATGTCTTGTAGGGTTTTTATGATTTGGTTATATAGATCTATTGAATCAAAACCATGTCTTGTAGGGTTTTTATGATTCGGTTATATAGATCTATTGAATCAAAACCATGTCTTGTAGGGTTTTTATGATTCGGTTATATAGATCTATTGAATCAAAACCATGTCTTGTAGGGTTTTTATGATTTGGTTATATAGATCTAGTGAATCAAAACCATGTCTTGTAGGGTTTTTATGATTCGGTTATATAGATCTAGTGAATCAAAACCATGTCTTGTAGGGTTTTTATGATTTGGTTATATAGATCTAGTGAATCAAAACCATGTCTTGTAGGGTTTTTATGATTTGGTTATATAGATCTAGTGAATCAAAACCATGTCTTGTAGGGTTTTTATGATTCGGTTATATAGATCTATTGAATCAAAACCATGTCTTGTAGGGTTTTTATTTTTCTCGACCTTTCCCCCTGTGGCAATGCCTCGTAGCAGCAATTGATGTGATCCAAGATACTGATGTGAGATAAAAATGTTATCTGTCTTAACTCCTCAGTTATTTCCCTGTCTATATATCTAGTAAAGACGGCTGTGTGAAGTGGAAAGTGGCATTTGGCATTTACAGCAACATCAGCGGTACGACCCTTGAATACGACGGTACGACCCTTGACCACGACGGGTACGACCCTTGAGCACGAAGGTACGACCCTTGAGCACGAAGGTACGACCCTTGAGCACGACGGTACGACCCTTGAGGCACGACGGTACGACCCTTGACCACTTTGGGACGACCGTTGACCACGACGGTACGACCCATGACCACGACGGGTAAGACCCTTGAGCACGACGGTACGACCCTTGAGCACGACGGTACGACCCTTGAGCACGACGGTACGACCCTTGAGCACGACGGTATGACCTTTGACCACGACGGGTACGACCCTTGAGCACGAAGGTATGACCCTTGAGCACGACGGTACGACCCTTGACCACTTTGGGACGACCGTTGACCACGACGGTACGACCCTTGAGCACGACGGTACGACCCTTGAGCACGACGGTGCTAGCCTTGAACACGACGGTACCATCCCCCGAGTGAGCATGGGGGCCCTGGGCTTGCACTGGGGCCCTTTGGCCGTGCACTGGGGCCCCCTGATAACGACCAGACTCACCAACTTCCCATGACCCAGAAATACTCGATAAGACACCCACACACACACACACACACACACACACACACACACACACACACACACACACACACACACAGGGTACTGAAACACCTGCTCACAACTCTCGGATTCGAACCCCTTCCTTTTTTTGGGGTTGTGGAGATGGGGTGGGGAGGAAAAGAAGAAAGCACCTGCAGAAAACGGGAAGATGTTCACCTCTCATTGGCCAATCTGTAAACAGAGGGGACAAGTTTAGGATAGACTAGGAACATAAGCTTTGAGAATATGTGAAGCAGTAACACCCTCTTCGAAGCCTCAGCGTTCACAAGATGTGAAAAAAAAATAAGGTATAATGAATCAAGAAATTGATAGAATAGGACTGAAATAAGGAGACGATGTGGAAAATAAGGGATGATGAATAAGTAGATAGAATACGACTGAAATAAAGAGACAATGTGAAGATAAGGCACAACAGATCAGCGAATAGGTCGAATAGGATCGAAACAAAGAAAAGATTGAGTAGATCTATCGTCTTGCAGGAAGCAGAGCATGATAATAATGATAACAATAATAATAATGATAATAATAATAATGATAATAAGTGGTAGAGGATGTGTGGATCAGGTGTTTGCTTTGAAGAATGTATGTGAGAAATACTTAGAAAAGCAAATGGATTTGTATGTAGCATTTATGGATCTGGAGAAGGCATATGATAGAGTTGATAGAGATGCTCTGTGGAAGGTATTAAGAATATATGGTGTGGGAGGAAAGTTGTTAGAAGCAGTGAAAAGTTTTTATCGAGGATGTAAGGCATGTGTACGTGTAGGAAGAGAGGAAAGTGATTGGTTCTCAGTGAATGTAGGTTTGCGGCAGGGGTGTGTGATGTCTCCATGGTTGTTTAATTTGTTTATGGATGGGGTTGTTAGGGAGGTAAATGCAAGAGTTTTGGAAAGAGGGGCAAGTATGAAGTCTGTTGGGGATGAGAGAGCTTGGGAAGTGAGTCAGTTGTTGTTCGCTGATGATACAGCGCTGGTGGCTGATTCATGTGAGAAACTGCAGAAGCTGGTGACTGAGTTTGGAAAAGTGTGTGGAAGAAGAAAGTTAAGAGTAAATGTGAATAAGAGCAAGGTTATTAGGTACAGTAGGGTTGAGGGTCAAGTCAATTGGGAGGTGAGTTTGAATGGAGAAAAACTGGAGGAAGTGAAGTGTTTTAGATATCTGGGAGTGGATCTGGCAGCGGATGGAACCATGGAAGCGGAAGTGGATCATAGGGTGGGGGAGGGGGCGAAAATCTTGGGAGCCTTGAAGAATGTGTGGAAGTCGAGAACATTATCCGGAAAGCAAAAATGGGTATGTTTGAAGGAATAGTGGTTCCAACAATGTTGTATGGTTGCGAGGCGTGGGCTATGGATAGAGTTGTTCGCAGGAGGATGGATGTGCTGGAAGTGAGATGTTTGAGGACAATGTGTGGTGTGAGGTGGTTTGATCGAGTAAGTAACGTAAGGGTAAGAGAGATGTGTGGAAATAAAAAGAGCGTGGTTGAGAGAGCAGAAGAGGGTGTTTTGAAGTGGTTTGGGCACATGGAGAGAATGAGTGAGGAAAGATTGACCAAGAGGATATATGTGTCGGAGGTGGAGGGAACGAGGAGAAGAGGGAGACCGAATTGGAGGTGGAAAGATGGAGTGAAAAGGATTTTGTGTGATCGGGGCCTGAACATGCAGGAGGGTGAAAGGAGGGCAAGGAATAGAGTGAATTGGAGCGATGTGGTATACAGGGGTTGACGTGCTGTCAGTGGATTGAATCAGGGCATGTGAAGCGTCCTGGGGTAAACCATGGAAAGCTGTGTAGGTATGTATATTTGCGTGTGTGGATGTGTGTATGTACATGTGTATGGGGGGGTTGGGCCATTTCTTTCGTCTGTTTCCTTGCGCTACCTCGCAAACGCGGGAGACAGCGACGAGGTATAAAATAAAAAAAAATAAAAAAATAATAATAATAATAATAATAATAATAATAATAATAATAATAATAATAATAATGATAATGGACTCAGATTGGGGTGTCTAAATGTGTGTGGATGTAACCAAGATGAGAAAAAAGGAGAGATAGGTAGTATGTTTGAGGAAAGGAACCTGGATGTTTTGGCTCTGAGTGAAACGAAGCTCAAGGGTAAAGGGGAAGAGTGGTTTGGGAATGTCTTGGGTGTAAAGTCAGGGGTTAGTGAAAGGACAAGAGCAAGGGAAGGAGTAGCAGTACTCCTGAAACAGGAGTTGTGGGAATATGTGATAGAATGTAAGAAAGTAAATTCTCGATTAATATGGGTAAAACTGAAAGTTGATGGAGAGAGATGGGTGATTATTGGTGCATATGCACCTGGGCATGAGAAGAAAGATCATGAGAGACAAGTGTTTTGGGAGCAGCTGAATGAGTGTGTTAGTGGTTTTGATGCACAAGACCGGATTATAGTGATGGGTGATTTGAATGCAAAGGTGAGTAATGTGGCAGTTGAGGGAATAATTAGTATACATGGGGTGTTCAGTGTTGTAAATGGAAATGGTGAAGAGCTTGTAGATTTATGTTCTGAAAAAGGACTGGTGATTGGGAATACCTGGTTTAAAAAGCGAGATATACATAAGTATACGTATGTAAGTAGGAGAGATGGCCAGAGAGCGTTATTGGATTACGTATTAATTGAAAGACGCGCGAAAGAGAGACTTTTGGATGTTAATGTGCTGAAAGGTGCAACTGGAGGGATGTTTGATCATTATCTTGTGGAGGCTAAGGTGAAGATTTGTATGGGTTTTCAGAAAAGAAGAGTGAATGTTGGGGTGAAGAGGGTGGTGAGAGTAAGTGAGCTTAAGAAGGAGACTTGTGTGAGGAAGTACCAGGAGAGACTGAGTGCAGAGTGGAAAAAGGTGAGAACAATGGAAGTAAGGGGAGTGGGGGAGGAATGGGATGTATTTAGGGAATCAGTGATGGCTTGCGCAAAAGACGCTTGTGGCATGAGAAGCGTGGGAGGTGGGTTGATTAGAAAGGGTAGTGAGTGGTGGGATGAAGAAGTAAGATTATTAGTGAAAGAGAAGAGAGAGGCATTTGGAAAATTTTTGCAGGGAAAAAATGCAATTGAGTGGGAGATGTATAAAAGAAAGAGACAGGAGGTCAAGAGAAAGGTGCAAGAGGTGAAAAAGAGGGCAAATGAGAGTTGGGGTGAGAGAGTATCATTAAATTTTAGGGAGAATAAAAAGATGTTCTGGAAGGAGGTAAATAAAGTGCGTAAGACAAGGGAGCAAATGGGAACTTCAGTGAAGGGCGCTAATGGGGAGGTGATAACAAGTAGTGTTGATGTGAGAAGGAGATGGAGTGAGTATCTTGAAGGTTTGTTGAATGTGTTTGATGATAGAGTGGCAGATATAGAATGTTTTGGTCGAGGTGGTGTGGAAAGTGAGAGGGTTAGGGAAAATGATTTGGTAAACAGAGAAGAGGTAGTAGCTTTGCGGAAGATGAAAGCCGGCAAGGCAGCAGGTTTGGATGGTATTGCAGTAGAATCTATTAAAAAAGGGGGTGACTGTATTGTTGACTGGTTGGTAAGGTTATTTAATGTATGTATGACTCATGGTGAGGTGCCTGAGGATTGGCGGAATGCGTGCATAGTGCCATTGTACAAAGGCAAAGGGGATAAGAGTGAGTGCTCAAATTACGGAGGTATAAGTTTGTTGAGTATTCCTGGTAAATTATATGGGAGGGTATTGATTGAGAGGGTGAAGGCATGTACAGAGCATCAGATTGGAGAAGAGCAGTGTGGTTTCAGAAGTGGTAGAGGATGTGTGGATCAGGTATTTGCTTTGAAGAATGTATGTGAGAAATACTTAGAAAAGCAAATGGATTTGTATGTAGTATTTATGGATCTGGAGAAAGCATATGATAGAGTTGACAGAGATGCTTTGTGGAAGGTATTAAGAATATATGGCGTGGGAGGCAAGTTGTTAGAAGCAGTGAAAAGTTTTTATCGAGGATGTAAGGCATGTGTACGTGTAGGAAGAGAGGAAAGTGATTGGTTCTAAGTGAATGTAGGTTTGCGGCAGGGGTGTGTGATGTCTCCATGGTTGTTTAATTTGTTTATGGATGGGGTTGTTAGGGAGGTGAATGCAAGAGTTTTGGAAAGAGGGGCAAGTATGAAGTCTGTTGTGGATGAGAGAGCTTGGGAAGTAAGTCAGTTGTTGTTCGCTGATGATACAGCGCTGGTGGCTGATTCATGTGAGAAACTGCAGAAGCTGGTGACTGAGTTTGGTAAAGTGTGTGAAAGAAGAAAGTTAAGAGTAAATGTAAATAAGAGCAAGGTTATTAGGTACAGTAGGGTTGAGGGTCAAGTCAATTGGGAGGTAGGTTTGAATGGAGAAAAACTGGAGGAAGTAAAGTGTTTTAGATATCTGGGAGTGGATCTGGCAGCGGATGGAACCATGGAAGCGGAAGTGAATCATAGGGTGGGGGAGGGGGCGAAAATCCTGGGAGCCTTGAATGTTTGGAATGTTTGGAAGTCGAGAACATTATCTCTGAAAGCAAAAATGGGTATGTTTGAAGGAATAGTGGTTCCAACAATGTTGTATGGTTGCGAGGCGTGGGCTATGGATAGAGTTGTGCGCAGGAGGGTGAATGTGCTGGAAATGAGATGTTTGAGGACAATGTGTGGTGTGAGGTGGTTTGATCGAGTAAGTAACGTAAGGGTAAGAGAGATGTGTGGAAATAAAAAGAGCGTGGTTGAGAGAGCAGAAGAGGGTGTTTTGAAATTGTTTGGGCACATGGAGAGAATGAGTGAGGAAAGATTGACCAAAAGGATATATGTGTCGTAGGTGGAGGGAACGAGGAGAAGTGGGAGACCAAATTGGAGGTGGAAAGATGGAGTGAAAGAGATTTTGTGTGATCGGGGCCTGAACATACAGGAGGGTGAAAGGCGGGCGAGGAATAGAGTGAATTGGATCGATGTGGTATACCGGGGTTGACGTGCTGTTAGTGGATTGAATCAGGGCATGTGAAGCGTCTGGGGTAAACCATGGAAAGTTGTGTGGGGCCTGGATGTGGAAAGGGAGCTGTGGTTTCGGGCATTATTGCATGACAGCTAGAGACTGAGTGTGAACAAATGGGGCCTTTGTTGTCTTTTCCTAGTGCTACCTCGCACACATGAGGGGGGAGGGGATGGTATTCCATGTGTGGCGAGGTGGCGATGGGAATGAATAAAGGCAGACAGTGTGAATTGTGTGCATGGGTATATATGTATGTGTCTGTGTGTGTATATATATGTGTACATTGAGATGTATAGGTATGTATATTTGCGTGTGTGGACTTGTATGTATATACATTGTGTATGGGGGTGGGTTGGGCCATTTCTTTCGTCTGTTTCCTTGCGCTACCTCGCAAACGCGGGAGACAGCGACAAAGCAAAATAAATAAATATGAATAAATAAATAAATAAATAAATACTACTACTACTACTACTACTACTTATAATAATAATAATAATGATGATAATAGCAATAATAATATTGATAATAATAATAATAATAACAATACAGAAGCCACCTCAAAAATAACTTCACCAAAGATATTATTGGTTTTAAGTGACTCATAAGTCATTGTTGTTCGATAGATAGAAACGACGAGAGGAAATCAATTTATATCAAACTCAGGTTTTCTCATCCTTGAGTCAAATGAGAATCTATGAAGACATTTTTCTGGCAACTGTTCTGAGAAAATCTATAAGATTTTTTTTGTTTGGGTTTGATGGGGGGGAACTTGGCAATGTCTGTGTCAGGAAACTGTTTTTACTTTATTTACTTTTTGATACGTGATTTTCTTTAATTTACAAAAAGGCTTCTTTCTATAGAGTTTCTAAAAAGAGTTGGCAGATATTGATCTGACTTAGATTGATTTAGAGAATTATATATATATATATATATATATATATATATATATATATATATATATATATATATATATATATATATATATATATATATATATATATTTATAATTGTTGTGAGATAAACATTCTGTATTGTAGTCGGGACTGTAACGTGTCCTCCACAGAGACGTGAACCCTAATGGAATACAAATAGATTTCCGACCATGTGAACCATAAACGAATGACGTCTTTGAGGGGGAAGAGTGTGCATGACAGACGAGTGTATGTGTACATGACGGATGAGTGGGACGAGTGGGTGTCCTTGATGGGTGAGTGGGTGTGGCATGATGGGTGAGTGGGTGTGGCATGATGGGTGAGTGGGTGTGGCATGATGGGTGAGTGGGTGTGGCATGATGGGTGAGTGGGTGTGGCATGATGGGTGAGTGGGTGTGGCATGATGGGTGAGTGGGTGTGGCATGATGGGTGAGTGGGTGTGGCATGATGGGTGAGTGGGTGTGGCATGATGGGTGAGTGGGTGTGGCATGATGGGACGAGTGGGTGTGGCATGATGGGTGAGTGGGTGTGGCATGATGGGTGAGTGGGTGTGGCATGATGGGTGAGTGGGTGTGGCATGAGTGGGACGAGTGGGTGTGGCATGATGGGTGAGTGGGTGTGGCATGATGGGTGAGTGGGTGTGGCATGAGTGGGACGAGTGGGTGTCCTTGATGGGTGAGTGTGTTGGATGGATTAACTAGTCCTTGGGACCTGGATTAATCAGTCCTGGGGACCTGGATTAATCAACCCTGGGAACGAGGATTAATCGATCCTGGGGATCTGGATTAATCAACCCTGGGAACGTGGATTAATCGATCCTGGGGATCTGGATTAATCAACCCTGGGAACGAGGATTAATCGATCCTGGGATCTGGATTAATCAACCCTGGGAACGAGGATTAATCGATCCTGGGGATCTGGATTAATCAACCCTGGGAACGAGGATTAATCGATCCTGGGGATCTGGATTAATCAACCCTGGGGACCTGGATTAATCAACCCTTGGGCTCTTGATTGATCAACCCTGGGGAATTGGATTAATCAATCCTGGGATCTGGATTAATCAACCCTTGGGACCTGGATTAATCAATCCTGGGATCTGGATTAATCAACCCTGGGGAATTGGATTAATCGATCCTTGGTATCTGGATTAATCAACCCTGGGAACATGGATTAATCGATCCTGGGATCTGGATTAATCAACCCTAGGGATCTCGATTAATCAACCTTTGGGCTCTGGATTGATCAACCCTGGGGACCTGGATTAATCAACCCTGTGAACGTGGATTAATCGATCCTTGGTATCTGGATTAATCAACCCTGGAACATGGATTAATCAACCCTGGGATCTGGATTAATCAACCCTAGGGATCTCGATTAATCAACCCTTGGGCTATGGATTGATCAACCCTGGGGACCTGGATTAATTAATCCTGAGATCTGGATTAATCAGCCCTGGGGACATAGAGTAATCAACCTTGGGGACCTGGATTAATTAATCCTTGGGACCTGCATTAATCAACCCTGAGGACCTGGATTAATCAACACTGGGGATCTGGATCAATCAACCCTAGGACCTGGATTAATCAACTCTAGGGATCTCGATTAATCAACCCCTGGGCTCTGGATTGATCAACCCTGGGGAATTGGATTAATCAATCCTGGGATCTGGATTAATCAATCCTGGATCTGGGTCAATCAACCCTGGGTATCTGGATTAATCAACCTTGGGGACCTAGATTAATCAATCCTTTGATCTGGATTAATCAAACCTTGGGCCTGGATTAATCAATCCTTGGATCTGGATTAATCAAACCTGGGGACCTGGATTAATCAACTCTAGGGATCTCGATTAATCAACCCCTGGGCTCTGGATTGATCAACCCTGGGGACATTGATTAATCAACCTGGGATCTGGATTAATCAATCCTGGGATCTGGGTCAATCAACCCTGGGTATCTGGATTAATCAACCCTGGGGACCTAGATTAATCAATCCTTGGATCTGGATTAATCAAACCTTGGGCCTGGATTAATCAACACTAGGGATCTGGATTAATCAACCCTTAGGATCTTGATTGATTAACCCTGGGATCTGGATTAATCAACCCTGGGACCTGGATTAATCAACCCTGGGTATCTGGATTAATCAACCCTGGGGACCTGGATTAATCAACCCTGGGATCTGGATTAATCAACCCTGGGGACCTGGATTAATCAACCCTGGATTAATCAACCCTGGGACCTGGATTAATCAACCCTGGGGACCTTGATTAATCAACCCTGGGTACCTGGATTAATCAACCCTGGGGACCTTGATTAATCAACCCTGGGTACCTGGATTAATCAACCCTGGGGACCTTGATTAATCAACCCTGGGGACCTTGATTAATCGACCCTGGGTCTCTGGATCAATCAACCCTGGGGACCTTGATTAATCAACCTTGGGTACCTGGATTAATCAACCCTGGGGACCTTGATTAATCAACCCTGGGTACCTGGATTAATCAACCCTGGGGACCTTGATTAATCAACCCTGGGTCTCTGGATCAATCAACCCTGGGTACCTGGATTAATCAACCCTGGGGACCTTGATTAATGAACCCTGGGGACCTTGATTAATGAACCCTGGGTACCTGGATTAATCAACCCTGGGGACCTTGATTAATCAACCCTGGGGACCTTGATTAATCAACCCTGGGTACCTGGATTAATCAACCCTGGGGACCTTGATTAATCAACCCTGGGGACCTTGATTAATCAACCCTGGGGACCTTGATTAATCAACCCTGGGGACCTTGATTAATCAACCCTGGGTACCTGGATTAATCAACCCTGGGGACCTTGATTAATCAACCCTGGGGACCTTGATTAATCAACCCTGGGTCTCTGGATCAATCAACCCTGGGTACCTGGATTAATCAACCCTGGGTACCTGGATTAATCAACCCTGGGTACCTGGATTAATCAACCCTGGGGACCTTGATTAATCAACCCTGGGTACCTGGATCAATCAACCCTGGGGACCTTGATTAATCAACCCTGGGTACCTGGATTAATCAACCCTGGGTACCTGGATTAATCAACCCTGGGGACACGTTATATTATCCTTGTAAATGCTGTCCACTGTTACATGAACTCATCCCAAAATACGTAATGTTTACATAACTTTATTCGCATTAGTTTTATCGAATGACGTCAGATACAGAAGTCTACGTGTATACATCATATCCATACATCACTTAACATCACTAGTGCCTTCACTTTGTCTAGTTCTAAATCTAATGACAAGAAAATAAAGTTTTCTAAAACGTAGTCAAGATGTGGATAGTGATTATGAGCGCATGCGTATTTAATCCTTATCTTTATTTATCCTTATCTTATAAAATATGCCAGACCAGGGGCGTGTCTAGGGGAAAATAGCGTCCATGGCTGCGTCCCTTGGCTTGATTAAAATTGCGTCCCCTGGCTTGATGATTAGAATTGCGTCCATTGGCTTGATTAAAATTGCGTCCATTGGCTTGATGATTAAAACTGCGTCCCCTGGCTTGATGATTAAAACTGTGTCCCCTGGCTTGATTATTAGAATTGCGTCCCCTGGCTTGATGATTAGAATTGCGTCCCCTGGCTTGATGATTAAAATTGCGTCCCCTGGCTTGATGATTAAAATTGCGTCCCCTGGCTTGATTAAAATTGCGTCCCCTGGCTTGATGATTAAAATTGCGTCCCCTGGCTTGATGATTAGAATTGCGTCCCCTGGCTTGATGATTAGAATTGCGTCCCCTGGCTTGATGATTAGAATTGCGTCCCCTGGCTTGATGATTAAAATTGCGTCCCCTGGCTTGATGATTAAAATTGCGTCCATTGGCTTGATTAAAATTGCGTCCATTGGCTTGATGATTAAAACTGCGTCCCCTGGCTTGATTAGAATTGCGTCCCCTGGCTTGATGATTAGAATTGCGTCCCCTGGCTTGATGATTAGAATTGCGTCCCCTGGCTTGATGATTAAAACTGCGTCCCCTGGCTTGATGATTAGAATTGCGTCCCCTGGCTTGATGATTAGAATTGCGTCCCCTGGCTTGATGATTAGAATTGCGTCCCCTGGCTTGATGATTAAAACTGCGTCCCCTGGCTTGATGATTAGAATTGCGTCCCCTGGCTTGATGATTAGAATTGCGTCCCCTGGCTTGATGATTAGAATTGCGTCCCCTGGCTTGATTAAAATTGCGTCCATTGGCTTGATGATTAAAACTGCGTCCCCTGGCTTGATTAGAATTGCGTCCCCTGGCTTGATTAAAATTGCGTCCATTGGCTTGATGATTAAAACTGCGTCCCCTGGCTTGATTAAAATTGCGTCCCCTGGCTTGATGATTAAAATTGCGTCCCCTGGCTTGATGATTAGAATTGCGTCCCCTGGCTTGATTAAAAATGGACATACAGTGGATGTATATGAAAATGTATACAGTGCAATTATAAACTGTTGAAGAGTTAGGCCAATATAAACTCCTTAAATCTATATAAACTCCTACAGACTTAGAGTTAAAGACTTATTTGATCCAAATTGTAACGTAGAAGCGTTAATGCAAATGATAATAGCAAAATATTATTATAATAAAAAAGGAGGCGACTTTCCGTCTTTTATTTGATCTCACAAAACCAAACTGTTCAAAATGTCAGTTGGGAAACATAAGTGGAAAACCTAACTTGTTCAGTGGCACTTAGGGGACCCATCCTACCTGCCACACCCTACATACGCCACTGTACCAGACGCTACATACGCCACTGTACCAGACGCTAGATACGCCACTGTACCAGACGCTACATACGCCACTGTACCAGACGCTAGATACGCCACTGTACCAGACGCTACATACGCCACTGTACCAGACGCTAGATACGCCACTGTACCAGACGCTACATACGCCACTGTACCAGACGCTACATACGCCACTGTACCAGACGCTACATACGCCACTGTACCAGACGCTACATACGCCACTGTACCAGACGCTAGATACGCCACTGTACCAGACGCTACATACGCCACTGTACCAGACGCTACATACGCCACTGTACCAGACGCTAGATACGCCACTGTACCAGACGCTACATACGCCACTGTACCAGACGCTACATACGCCACTGTACCAGACGCTACATACGCCACTGTACCAGACGCTACATACGCCACTGTACCAGACGTTAGATACGCCACTGTACCAGACGCTACATACGCCACTGTACCAGACGCTAGATACGCCACTGTACCAGACGCTACATACGCCACTGTACCAGACGCTACATACGCCACTGTACCAGACGCTACATACGCCACTGTACCAGACGCTACATACGCCACTGTACCAGACGCTAGATACGCCACTGTACCAGACGCTACATACGCCACTGTACCAGACGCTACATACGCCACTGTACCAGACGCTAGATACGCCACTGTACCAGACGCTACATACGCCACTGTACCAGACGCTACATACGCCACTGTACCAGACGCTACATACGCCACTGTACCAGACGCTACATACGCCACTGTACCAGACGCTACATACGCCTCTGTACCAGACGCTAGATACGCCACTGTACCAGACGCTACATACGCCACTGTACCAGACGCTACATACGCCACTGTACCATACGCTAGATACGCCACTGTACCAGACGCTACATACGCCACTGTACCAGACGCTAGATACGCCACTGTACCAGACGCTACATACGCCACTGTACCAGACGCTACATACGCCACTGTACCAGACGCTACATACGCCACTGTACCAGACGCTAGATACGCCACTGTACCAGACGCTAGATACGCCACTGTACCAGACGCTAGATACGCCACTGTACCAGACGCTAGATACGCCACTGTACCAGACGCTAGATACGCCACTGTACCAGACGCTACATACGCCACTGTACCAGACGCTACATACGCCACTGTACCAGACGCTACATACGCCACTGTACCAGACGCTAGATACGCCACTGTACCAGACGTTACATACGCCACTGTACCAGACGCTAGATACGCCACTGTACCAGACGCTACATACGCCACTGTACCAGACGCTACATACGCCACTGTACCAGACGCTAGATACGCCACTGTACCAGACGCTAGATACGCCAGTGTAACAGACGCCAAAATACGCCAACATAAGAAGGAGTCATGGGTAAATTCCCCCCCCCCTGACTTCCATCATTCATACTTTGTGTCAGAATCGAACGTGAAAAAAAAGGGATTTTCCAGCAGGTTTTTGTTCATTCATAACCTTTCATTTCTTCTTTCTTAGATGAAGTCAGTTTTTCACCCAAAAAGAAAAATGATTTTGAAAGTTTGGGATGAGAGATTTGACACAGGAAAGGAGAGAGATAGATATGAAATAAGAAATACGAAATCGATTGCCCACAACTTTCTCTTCACCCGACTTCCAACATCCCTTCCAGAAACACCCCTCCCCTTCCCCTCATTCCCCATTCCCCTCATTCCCCATTCCCCTCATTCCCCATCCCCCACTTGATTCTTCCATTCCACAAACCTGGTCCTTCTGGTCAGCACTTGCAAAATAAATCCCCTCCAAAATTCTTTCCCATCCGTCAGCATTCGACACAGTCCAATACTTTATCCTCAGCCATATCAAAGGTAAGTGTTGAGGGTGTATTCCATCTACACTCACACACACACACACACACACACACACACACACACGACGCTGCTTTCTTATCATTTCTCTATCTTTCCACCTGTCTCTCCCTGTCTCTCTATCTTTCTCTCTCTCTCTCTCTCTCTGTCTCTTCTTGTGTTCACCTTCCCCCAACCCTCCATGGCTGATCATCAAAATAATGGAACCAAAGTAGATGGACGAAATATCTATTGGTTCTTCTTGCATTCCTTTTCTTAGGGTCTACGTAACTGGAAGGGACTCTAAGACCACTTTCATCTCGTGTTTTCCTTTTCTTCTTAAAATCTAAGCTCAGATTCGAAAGATCCAAAGAGCCATCGCACAAAGTAAGGGGAGACCATTTTGATAAAGTGCTCCAAAATTATCCACCACAATGGATGCGTAACGAAGGGTAAGAATCACTTTCGCTAAATTCGTTCTTCCAACTTTCCACAAGAAGTAAAACAGTCAAGGATTTATCCTAGTGTTTCTTTCTATCAACTTCGAATTAACTGATTTTCCAATTTCTTTTTTCTTCTCTTCTTCATTCACGCTCTGAGGAAATTCGAGTCTGGGCAAATGGGTAGTTTTGTGAGGGCCACCCATTGGCCAGAATTAGCAGCCTTTCCACGTAGTGCAGACCTGCAGCGATAATTGCATTAGTTTTCTTTCTCATTTCTCTTCCACTCGTTCCTCCTCACAGTTTAGCACAAGTTTTACCAACTCATTTCGTATATCCTTTCCTAAATCCCTCAAGAAGGACAATGGATGCTCCATCCCAGGACAGGATATATTCCTTGACAATAAGTCTCACCTATTATCATTTAAGTCCATCAAAATGGCTTTAGATTTTTAGAAAACCATCACTTTGCCCTTTTGGTTCTAATTGCCTTTGGTTAATAAAGCTATTTAGGTCAGGTTTCTCTCTTCGCCAAGTCTCCATCACTGGTGGCTCTGCCTAGGGACCCGTGTTCTCGCCTCTGCCACCAGCGAGAGGGAGGACTGAGGTAGTAGAGTTATGGCCCATCCTATAACTCCTGCATATTGAAGGCGAACTACTCTAACTCTACTTTATTATATGACTCTACCACTAGTGAGAGGGAGAGAGCTCAGGTGGTAGTGTATTAACCCCTCTCAATACCCCAGCTAACTCAAGTGAGAGGGAGAGAGCTCAGGTGGTAGTGTATTAACCCCTCTCAATACCCCAGCTAACTCAAGTGAGAGGGAGAGAGCTCAGGTGGTAGTGTATTAACCCCTCTCAATACCCCAGCTAACTCAAGTGAGAGGGAGAGAGCTCAGGTGGTAGTGTATTAACCCCTCTCAATACCCCAGCTAACTCAAGTGAGAGGGAGAGAGCTCAGGTGGTAGTGTATTAACCCCTCTCAATACCCCAGCTAACTCAAGTGAGAGGGAGAGAGCTCAGGTGGTAGTGTATTAACCCCTCTCAATACCCCAGCTAACTCAAGTATTATCCCATTGAGACATTCGTACTTCTCTCATATTTAAGACACTGTTACCCTCATATACCGACCAATGCCCACTGCTTAAACACACCACTGCATATTTAAGACACTGTTACCCTCATATATCGACCAATGCCCACTACTTACACACCACTGCTTTCATGTTTGGCGTGTCACACATTCTTCCTCCACAAACCACTGGGAAATATAGGACTCTGGTGGTAGAAGGTCACATATTCTGGACTTAGTGATATAATCAATTGTTAATCAACACAAAACACTCAGATGCCAGTCCACACGTGTATCACAACATCCTGGTCCTTTTTTAAAACCAGGATTTCCATATTGTGACGTTCCTGCACTACATCAGTCAGTATGATCAACAATTGTATATTATAACATCAAGAAAAAATGATCTATTTAAGAATTAACTATGGCATATTTTACGGGTCAAATCCCATTTAATTAGGTGAACAGTTCTAGTGTCATGAGTTCACTGCCTATATCAACTATATAAATGTGAAATATCTTAATGTGTATGACCATAAAAATTAAGGTTGCTGTGTAGGTTTTGATAACAGCAGGTGAAGAAAGGCATTGGAGTACCATTGTGTTATTAGGAAACATACTCTTGATTTTAGATGAGGTGTGAGCTTTGATCAATGGTGGGTGGATAGACCAAGCTATACAAATGAGGGATTTGGCTAGTACACTAACATGGCTTTGTCCCCCTATACACTGGTTAAGGTGGGCTGGTCAGTACACAGAGTAGTGGGCCATCCTCTACATAGGTTAAGGTGGGCTGGTCAGTACACAGAGTAGTGGGCTATCTTCTACACAGGTAAGTCTAGGCTGGTTAGTACACAGAGTATACACAAAAGACAGGAAAGTGGCTGGCTTAACCACAGTATAAAATGTGATGCCCGACGGTGGTGCCATCTATTGACTATCCCACAAAGCTTGACTCGCTGACAGATGCCAGATACGTCCATATGCGTATTGTTGCTAGATACTTCCAGATATTCAATCAAACATGGCCTGCACCACTACATTGTAGAAGTGTTCATACATGTTGATATTTTTATCTTCTCTCTTCCATGCCATGAGATAATTAGCTTTACCTGTTTCATCTTTTATCATATTAACAATGAAATATGATTTTATTTCATTTATATTCCTATACATTTTTATCTTACTTTTATTTCCTTTTTATCTGAATTCACGTATAAGTTTCAAACTTGTCCATATGTTGTTCAATTTTTCCACTACACCTGTTTATCAGGTGTTGTTTATACAATGGAATAAATATGTAATGGATGTTAATTTCTACTTTAACATGGCAGGACACCTTTCTATAAAAGTCCTGGTGTTCCACAAGATCTCTCTCCAGTCTCCTTATTCAACCACATATTTACTTACCACTACATAAAATTGTTAATATCACATACAGTACATATTTGAGGATAACTTAACAAAATGCTGATTAATTCACTTCAATTTTAGTGGCATAATTTCCCTACTGTACAATACAATACCCAAATATATATATATATATATATATATATATATATATATATATATATATATATATATATATATATATATATATATATATATATATATATATATATATATATATATATTATCCCAGGGGATAGAGGAGAAAGAATACTTCCCACGTATTCTCTGCGTGTCGTAGAAGGCGACTAAAAGGGAAGGGAGCGGGGGGCTGGAAATCCTCCCCTCTCGTTTTTTTTTCAATTTTCCAAAAGAAGGAACAGAGAAGGGGGCCAGGTGAGGATATTCCCTCAAAGGCCCAGTCCTCTGTTCTTAATGCTACCTCGCTATCGCGGGAAATGGCGAATAGTGTGAAAGAAAAGAAAGATATATATATATATATATATATATATATATATATATATATATATATATATATATATATATATATATATATATATATATATATATATATATATATGTATATATATATATATATATATATATATATATATATATATATATATATATATATATATATATATATATATATATATATATATATATATATATATATATATATATATATATATATATGAAAAATGACATACAATACTGTAAAGCAATCCTGTATCACCGATGAGGTAGGAATAATGGCTTCTTCCTTCATTTCATATTTGTCAAATAAATCTGCGCACAAAATGAAACTGAGCCATATGGGTGATCTTCGATAAACATATATTTCTTACGTACCACCATTATATTTAACTATGGAGATCTCAAGGAAGAGAGGAAATGTGTTATGTTCAAACATGGACGTCCCTGGTTTCTGTATAGCTTAGGTTTACCATCACTTGCAATTAATGAGAAATAATACACATTATTCCACACTTTTTAGCTGGCCTAGGCTAGGTTAGGATGATTAGGGGTCCATAACATAACAGTGCTTGGAAATGTATCATATCGGATCTGCATTGGTACAAATAGCGTAAGTTTGTGTAAGTGATTGACGCAATGCCGGAGAGAATCCACCTCCACCAGAAATAATGTCTCAGACCATACAATGCTGTTGAGCAAGCTGGGACATCTGACCAATATATTCCTGTAGTTTACTGCTGGTCCCAAACATGCAGTAATATATTCGTAAAAGCGTTAAATTTAACTCTTCCATCGGGTTTCATATCTTTAGTTACTTAAACCAGTTTCAACAACTAGGGAAAATTATCAAAAAAAAAAAAAAAATCAGAAATTATTTCCCTTTAGAAAGCATTTTGATCGATCATATCAAATCTAATACTGATCATAAATATAGTCTTACAGTACATTTCCTTTTTTTAAACCGTGGCCATTCTATCAAAATTCGATCCACTACATTTGATATGATCTGTAAAATATAAACTACTAATGTTCTTATATACAACTGAAATTATGACTAATTCATCCATCATCAAATGATTGAGCAAAACTTATCGTAAGATGGATATATACTGGATCTTGTATTTACCCGACGAATCTTTGCTCTCAATTCTATAATGGATCCTTCCTTGGGCAAAATATGATGAATGATAAGAAAAAGTTTTAACACAAGATATGATGCGATAATATGAATTATCACTGAGTAGATGTCATAAAACCATACAATGAATTGACGATTTATATGTAAAGAATATCAAAAGTTGACTCATATTTCATAACATTAATCATTCAGTAATATACAAAATATTCAGTCATTTCTGTACCCCAACATTTTTTCAGTCATCCCTTTATCCTACATTTTCCTGCTGGCTGGTTCCCTTAAAGTGATATGATAATCTTCCGCCATAAGATTATAGCTATAGTCATCTATATGGAATGGTTCAGAGTGAAGAACCCTATGTATTTCACTAAAGCCTCCTCTTCACTGCACTCCCATCTTCACTACATACTTCGATCTAACACAACATCTTGACTACACCATTTTGTGACCACATTATCATATCATTATGCTCTTATCTTCACCACAACCTCAGCAAAATTGATGTTTTCTTTACACATCAGGGTAGGTGGCCATCTTTATGATGACAGACAACACACAGAGAATACTAAACCACTTATCTTTAGTCACTTTCATCTAATCTCTGCTGATAAAAACGAATTATAATGACAATCTTTGTGTTCTGTAACGGTAACATGTACGTGTGAAGGAATTGTTGTGAGGTTCATGAATTAAACTATTGAGCAATAAACTTCACTGTATTAAACCTATGACTTCGCTATATTAGACTTCACTATTTGTCAAATACGAAATGAAGGAAGAAGCCATCATGGAACTCGTATCTCATGGGTGATACAGGATTGCTGTGGATATTCGAGTTTTTAAATTCGCTTTTGAATTTCTCAGTTTTTACATTATTGATAAATTAAACAAACCTCCATTACTCTACTGATATATTAAACTATTTAAGTACGCTAGATTAAGCTAGACCCAGAGAGACAGACTATATACGTCTCTATAATGAGAGAAAACCTCTGTTTCAAATATCATATGGATTTGTGCTTCATCAACTCTTGTGTTTTTCTTAGCAATGTATTCCATCCCTTAACTAGATTATCAGTGGTCTAAGCTGTCTTATGCCTCCTGCCTTAATCACTTATCTGATCTTAAATCTTATTTAAAATGCCATCAATTGTTTTCAATATGTCTTCATAGATTTATGTTTATCCTCCATAGATTTGACACACTTTAACAGCCTAGCTTGTATCTATCCTTTAGGGGCTGCACATAATTCATTTCTAAATTCAACCAAGAATCCACCTCACTTCTAACATCTAACCCCTTAATCAAAGCAATTAACTATGGTTTAGGTTCAGATTTATCTGAGTTTAACCAGGTTATTTAACCCCAACAAATCTGTCATTTAATTGAAGATCTTCATGATGTAAATATGTGGGAACATCAAATATGATACTCTTAGTGCATGTCTCTCTTCCATGTGGTCCCTCCATGACAACACCTTCAGAACCACAAGTTGTTAAGAAATCTAACAGCATCATTGATTTTGACAGTCACACAAGGTTTGTATCTTCCTTGAGCTAAACCTTAGACCTCCTGTGGTGCTTACAGACTCGTACTGTCCTCTGCAGCTTCTGATAAAACTCCAAATCTACTGTAAGGGGGGAAATATGGCCTCAGCCTACCCAAAGGTCACCGTGTCTCTGGCTTTCCGCCACCAGAGTTAATTCCATCCATATCCTCGTCATGCCTACCACTCAGGCGAGGAGGATGACCAACCCTTTAACATTTTGTTCTCAGTGTTCTTCCCCTTTCTTCTCACCAGAGTTACTTTTACCCTTGGTGTTCATCATCCAGATACCATCTCGAAGCTTCGTTCATCCCACTTTGGGCACCCGGGACCATCATTCCTGGTCTTAGTTGAGGAATTTTGACAATAGTGTTATCATTACCCTTCGATTTTCTGGTCTTAAGACTTGGTATGAAGTGGTTTCTAACCCTCACAAATTCTAATTCAAAGCATTGGCCATGTTATCGGGAGACCTGGAAGAAGTGGTACGTCAGGTCAAAACCCAGACTCAATCATCAACTTTACAATAAGGAATCCATTAATATCACGAACGTCAACATTTGACGACTTCAATAATATTCAGAACTTACTATCAATCATTACTTGGGCCTAAAACTTTATTTCTGACCACAACTCAAGCCCAATGTTATGAGATATAGAGAAACGCATCGGGAACTGCAGATGAAGAAGCCCTGGAGAAAGCAGGAATCCAACTCAAAATAGACAAACTTTTTGAATCAACGCTCACGTTTATTTGAATAGAAAAAGAAATCTTGTTGTTAGCGTTGCTTTGGTCTTGCATTGCTTCAAGAGGGCTGCCAGCAGTAGTGGTCGAGGTGTGGCAATGGTCAAATCATGAGATAAATGACTCCCCCCTGACTGACAGCTGTAACTACATATATATATATATATATATATATATATATATATATATATATATATATATATATATATATATATATATATATATATATATTTTTTTTTTTTTTTTTTCTTTATTATACTTTGTCGCTGTCTCCCGCGTTTGCGAGGTAGCGCAAGGAAACAGACGAAAGAAATGGCCCAACCCCCCCCCATACACATGTATATACATACGTCCACACACGCAAATATACATACCTACACAGCTTTCCATGGTTTACCCCAGACGCTTCACATGCCTTGATTCAATCCACTGACAGCACGTCAACCCCGGTATACCACATCGCTCCAATTCACTCTATTCCTTGCCCTCCTTTCACCCTCCTGCATGTTCAGGCCCCGATCACACAAAATCTTTTTCACTCCATCTTTCCACCTCCAATTTGGTCTCCCTCTTCTCCTCGTTCCCTCCACCTCCGACACATATATCCTCTTGGTCAATCTTTCCTCACCCATTCTCTCCATGTGCCCAAACCACTTCAAAACACCCTCTTCTGCTCTCTCAACCACGCTCTTTTTATTTCCACACATCTCTCTTACCCTTACGTTACTCACTCGATCAAACCACCTCACACCACACATTGTCCTCAAACATCTCATTTCCAGCACATCCATCCTCCTGCGCACAACTCTATCCATAGCCCACGCCTCGCAACCATACAACATTGTTGGAACCACTATTCCTTCAAACATACCCATTTTTGCATTCCGAGATAATGTTCTCGACTTCCACACATTCTTCAAGGCTCCCAGAATTTTCGCCCCCTCCCCCACCCGATGATCCACTTCCGCTTCCATGGTTCCATCCGCTGCCAGATCCACTCCCAGATATCTAAAACACTTCACTTCCTCCAGTTTTTCTCCATTCAAACTCACCTCCCAATTGACTTGACCCTCAACCCTACTGTACCTAATACCCTTGCTCTTATTCACATTTACTCTTAACTTTCTTCTTCCACACACTTTACCAAACTCAGTCACCAGCTTCTGCAGTTTCTCACATGAATCAGCCACCAGCGCTGTATCATCAGCGAACAACAACTGACTCACTTCCCAAGCTCTCTCATCCCCAACAGACTTCATACTTGCCCCTCTTTCCAAAACTCTTGCATTTACCTCCCTAACAACCCCATCCATAAACAAATTAAACAACCATGGAGACATCACACACCCCTGCCGCAAACCTACATTCACTGAGAACCAATCACTTTCCTCTCTTCCTACACGTACACATGCCTTACATCCTCGATAAAAACTTTTCACTGCTTCTAACAACTTTCCTCCCACACCATATATTCTTAATACCTTCCACAGAGCATCTCTATCAACTCTATCATATGCCTTCTCCAGATCCATAAATGCTACCTACATACAAATCCATTTGCTTTTCTAAGTATTTCTCACATACATTCTTCAAAGCAAACACCACTTCTGAAATCACACTACTCTTCCCCAATCTGATGCTCTGTACATGCCTTCACCCTCTCAATCAATACCCTCCCATATAATTTACCAGGAATACTCAACAAACTTATACCTCTGTAATTTGAGCACTCACTCTTATCCCCTTTGCCTTTGTACAATGGCACTATGCACGCATTCCGCCAATCATCAGGCACCTCACCATGAGTCATACATACATTAAATAACCTTACCAACCAGTCAACAATACAGTCACCCCCTTTTTTAATAAATTCCACTGCAATACCATCCAAACCTGCTGCCTTGCCGGCTTTCATCTTCCGCAAAGCTTTCACTACCTCTTCTCTGTTTACCAAATCATTTTCCCTAGCCCTCTCACTTTGCACACCACCTCGACCAAAACACCCTATATCTGCCACTCTATCATCAAACACATTCAACAAACCTTCAAAATACTCACTCCATCTCCTTTTCACATCACCACTACTTGTTATCACCTCCCCATTTGCGCCCTTCACTGAAGTTCCCATTTGCTCCCTTGTCTTACGCACTTTACCTCCTTCCAGAACATCTTTTTATTCTCCCTAAAATTTAATGATACTCTCTCACCCCAACTCTCATTTGCCCTTTTTTTTCACCTCTTGCACCTTTCTCTTGACCTCCTGTCTCTTTCTTTTATACTTCTCCCACTCAATTGCATTTTTTCCCTGCAAAAATCGCCCAAATGCCTCTCTCTTCTCTTTCACTAATACTCTTACTTCTTCATCCCACCACTCACTACCCTTTCTAATCAACCCACCTCCCACTCTTCTCATGCCACAAGCATCTTTTGCGCAATCCATCACTGATTCCCTAAATACATCCCATTCCTCCCCCACTCCCCTTACTTCCATTGTTCTCACCTTTTTCCATTCTGTACTCAGTCTCTCCTGGTACTTCCTCACACAGGTCTCCTTCCCAAGCTCACTTATTCTCACCACCCTCTTCACCCCAACATTCACTGTTCTTTTCTGAAAACCCATACAAATCTTCACCTTAGCCTCCACAAGATAATGATCAGACATCCCTCCAGTTGCACCTCTCAGCACATTAACATCCAAAAGTCTCTCTTTCGCACGCCTGTCAATTAACACGTAATCCAATAACGCTCTCTGGCCATCTCTCCTACTTACATAAGTATACTTATGTATATCTCGCTTTTTAAACCAGGTATTCCCAATCATCACTCCTTTTTCAGCACATAAATCTACACGCTCTTCACCATTTCCATTTACAACACTGAACACCCCATGTATACCAATTATTCCCTCAACTGCCACATTACTCACCTTTGCATTCAAATCACCCATCACTATAACCCGGTCTCGTGCATCAAAACCATTAACACACTCATTCAGCTGCTCCCAAAACACTTGCCTCTCATGATCTTTCTTCTCATGCCCAGGTGCATATGCACCAATAATCACCCACCTCTCTCCATCAACTTTCAGTTTTACCCATATTAATCGAGAATTTACTTTCTTACATTCTATCACATACTCCCACAACTCCTGTTTCAGGAGTATTGCTACTCCTTCCCTTGCTCTTGTCCTCTCACTAACCCCTGACTTTATTCCCCAGACATTCCCAAACCACTCTTCACCTTTACCCTTGAGCTTCGTTTCACTCAGAGCCAAAACATCCAGGTTCATTTCCTCAAACATACTACCTATCTCTCCTTTTTTCACATCTTGGTTACATCCGCACACATTTAGGCACCCCACTCTGAGCCTTCGAGGAGGATGAGCACTCCCCGCGTGACTCCTTCTTCTGTTTCCCATTTTAGAAAGTTAATACAAGGAGGGGAGGATTTCTGGCCCCCCGCTCCCGTCCCCTCTAGTCGCTTTCTACGACACGCGAGGAATACGTGGGAAGTATTCTTTCACCCCTATCCTCAGGGATAATATACATATATATATACATATATTATCCCTGGGGATAGGGGAGAAAGAATACTTCCCACGTATTCCCTGCGTGTCGTAGAAGGCGACTAAATGGGGAGGGAGCGGGTGACTGGAAATCCTCCCCTCTCGTTTTTTTTTTTAATTTTCCAAAAGAAGGAACAGAGAAGGGGGCCAGGTGAGGATTTTCCCTCTAAGGCCCAGTCCTCTGTTCTTAGCGCTACCTCGCAAGTGCGGGAAATGGCGAATCGTATGAAAAAAAAAAAAAAAAAATATACATATATATATATATATACATATATATATATATATATATATATATATATATATATATATATATACATATATATATATATATATATATATATATATATATATATATATATATATATATATATATATATGTATATATATATATTTATATATATATATATATATATATATATATATATATATATATATATATATATATATATATATATATATATATATATATATATATATATATATATATATATATATATATATATATATATATATATATATATATATATATATATATATATATATATATATATATATATATATATATATATATATATATATATATATATATATCAAGTCAAGTCAATTGGGAGGTGAGTTTGAATGGAGAAAAACTGAAGGAAGTGAAGTGTTTTAGATATCTGGGAGTGGATCTGGCAGCGGATGGAACCATGGAAGCGGAAGTGGATCATAGGGTGGGGGAGGGGGGAGAAAATTCTGGGGGCCTTGAAGAATGTGTGGAAGTCGAGAACATTATCTCGGAAAGCAAAAATGGGTATGTTTGAAGGAATAGTGGTTCCAACAATGTTGTATGGTTGCGAGGCGTGGGCTATGGATAGAGTTGTGCGCAGGAGGATAGATGTGCTGGAAATGAGATGTTTGAGGACAATGTGTGGTGTGAGGTGGTTTGATCGAGTGAGTAACGTAAGGGTAAGAGAGATGTGTGGAAATAAAAAGAGCGTGGTTGAGAGAGCAGAAGAGGGTGTTTTGAAGTGGTTTGGGTACATGGAGAGGATGAGTGAGGAAAGATTGACCAAGAGGATATATGTGTCGGAGGTGGAGGGAACAAGGAGAAGAGGGAGACCAAATTGGAGGTGGAAAGATGGAGTGAAAAAGATTTTGTGTGATCGGGGCCTGAACATGCAGGAGGGTGAAAGGAGGGCAAGGAATAGAGTGAATTGGAGCGATGTGGTATACCGGGGCTGACGTGCTGTCAGTGGATTCAATCAAGGCATGTGAAGCGTCTGGGGTAAACCATGGAAAGCTGTGTAGGTATGTATATTTGCGTGTGTGGACGTATGTATATACATGTGTATGGGGGGGGTTGGGCCATTTCTTTCGTCTGTTTCCTTGCGCTACCTCGCAAACGCGGGAGACAGCGACAAAGTATAAAATATATATATATATATATATATATATATATATATATATATATATATATATATATATATATATACATATATATATATATATATATATATATATATATATATACATATATATGTAGGTTTGCGGCAGGGGTGTGTGATGTCTCCATGGTTGTTTAATTTGTTTATCGATGGGGTTGTTAGGGAGGTAAATGCAAAAGTTTTGGAAAGAGGGGCAAGTATGAAGTCTGTTGGGGATGAGAGAGCTTGGGAAGTGAGTCAGTTGTTGTTCGCTGATGATACAGCGCTGGTGGCTGATTCATGTGAGAAACTGCAGAAGCTGGTGACTGAGTTTGGTAAAGTGTGTGGAAGAAGAAAGTTAAGAGTAAATGTGAATAAGAGCAAGGTTATTAGGTACAGTAGGGTTGAGGGTCAAGTCAATTGGGAGGTGAGTTTGAATGGAGAAAAACTGGAGGAAGTGAAGTGTTTTAGATATCTGGGAGTGGATCTGGCAGCGGATGGAACCATGGAAGCGGAAGTGGATCATCGGGTGGGGGAGGGGGCGAAAATTCTGGGGGCCTTGAAGAATGTGTGGAAGTCGAGAACATTATCTCGGAAAGCAAAAATGGGTATGTTTGAAGGAATAGTGGTTCCAACAATGTTGTATGGTTGCGAGGCGTGGGCTATGGATAGAGTTGTGCGCAGGAGGATGGATGTGCTGGAAATGAGATGTTTGAGGACAATGTGTGGTGTGAGGTGGTTTGATCGAGTGAGTAACGTAAGGGTAAGAGAGATGTGTGGAAATAAAAAGAGCGTGGTTGAGAGAGCAGAAGAGGGTGTTTTGAAGTGGTTTGGGCACATGGAGAGGATGAGTGAGGAAAGATTGACCAAGAGGATATATGTGTCGGAGGTGGAGGGAACAAGGAGAAGAGGGAGACCAAATTGGAGGTGGAAAGATGGAGTGAAAAAGATTTTGTGTGATCGGGGCCTCAACATGCAGGAGGGTGAACGGAGGGCAAGGAATAGAGTGAATTGGATCGATGTGGTATATATATATATATATATATATATATATATATATATATATATATATATATATATATATATATATATATATATATATATATATATATATATATATATATATATTATCCCTGGGGATTGGGGAGAAAGAATACTTCCCACGTATTCCCTGCGTGTCGTGGAAGGCGACTAAAAGGGAAGGGAGCTGGGGGCTGGAAATCCTCCCCTCTCGTTTTTTTTTTTTTAATTTTCCAAAGGAAGGAACAGAGGAGGGGGCCAGGTGAGGATGTTTCCTCAGAGGCCCAGTCCTCTGTTCTTAACGCTACCTCGCTGAAGCGGGAAATGGCAAATAGTATGAAAAATATATATATATATATATATATATATATATATATATATATATATATATATATATATATATATATATATATATATATATATTAACTTGTATTAACTTTCTAAAATGGGAAACAGAAGAAGGAGTCACGCGGGGAGTGATCATCCTCCTCGAAGGCTCAGAGTGGGGTGCCTAAATGTGTGTGGATGTAACCAAGATGTGAAAAAAGGAGAGATAGGTAGTATATTTGAGGAAAGGAACCTGGATGTTTTGGCTCTGAGTGAAACGAAGCTCAAGGGTAAAGGGGAAGAGTGGTTTGGAAATGTCTGGGGAGTGAAGTCAGGGGTTAGTGAGAGGACAAGAGCAAGGGAAGGAGTAGCAATACTCCTGAAACAGGAGTTGTGGGAGTATGTGATAGAATGTAAGAAAGTAAATTCTCGATTAATATGGGTAAAATTGAAAGTTGATGGAGAGAGGTGGGTGATTATTGGTGCATATGCACCTGGGCATGAGAAGAAAGATCATGAGAGGCAAGTGTTTTGGGAGCAGCTGAATGAGTGTGTTAGCGGTTTTGATGCACGAGACCGGGTTATAGTGATGGGTGATTTGAATGCAAAGGTGAGTAATGTGGCAGTTGAGGGAATAATTGGTATGCATGGGGTGTTCAGTGTTGTAAATGGAAATGGTGAAGAGCTTGTAGATTTATGTGCTGAAAAAGGACTGATGATTGGGAATACCTGGTTTAAAAAGCGAGATATACATAAGTATACTTATGTAAGTAGGAGAGATGGCCAGAGAGCGTTATTGGATTACGTGTTAATTGACAGGCGTGCGAAAGAGAGACTTTTGGATGTTAATGTGCTGAGAGGTGCAACTGGAGGGATGTCTGATCATTATCTTGTGGAGGCTAAGGTGAAGATTAGTATGGGTTTTCAGAAAAGAGGAGTGAATGTTGGGGTGAAGAAGGTGGTGAGAGTAAGTGAGCTTGGGAAGGAGACCTGTGTGGGGAAGTACCAGGAGAGACTGTGTACAGAATGGAAAAAGGTGAGAACAATGGAAGTAAGGGGAGTGGGGGAGGAATGGGATGTATTTAGGGAATCAGTGATGGATTGCGCAAAAGATGCTTGTGGCATGAGAAGAGTGGGAGGTGGGCTGTTTAGAAAGGGTAGTGAGTGGTGGGATGAAGAAGTAAGAGTATTAGTGAAAGAGAAGAGAGAGGCATTTGGACGATTTTTGCAGGGAAAAAATGCAATTGAGTGGGAGAAGTATAAAAGAAAGAGACAGGAGGTCAAGAGAAAGGTGCAAGAGGTGAAAAAAAGGGCAAATGAGAGTTGGGGTGAGAGAGTATCATTAAATTTTAGGGAGAATAAAAAGATGTTCTGGAAGGAGGTAAATAGGGTGCGTAAGACAAGGGAGCAAATGGGAACTTCAGTGAAGGGCGTAAACGGGGAGGTGATAACAAGTAGTGGTGATGTGAGAAGGAGATGGAATGAGTATTTTGAAGGTTTGTTGAATGTGTCTGATGACAGAGTGGCAGATATAGGGTGTTTTGGTCGAGGTGGTGTGCAAAGTGAGAGGGTTAGGGAAAATGATTTGGTAAACAGAGAAGAGGTAGTAAAAGCTTTGCGGAAGATGAAAGCCGGCAAGGCAGCAGGTTTGGATGGTATTTCAGTGGAATTTATTAAAAAAGGGGGTGACTGTATTGTTGACTGGTTGGTGAGGTTATTTGATGTATGTATGACTCATGGTGAGGTGCCTGAGGATTGGCGGAATGCGTGCATAGTGCCATTGTACAAAGGCAAAGGGGATAAGAGTGAGTGCTCAAATTACAGAGGTATAAGTTTGTTGAGTATTCCTGGTAAATTATATGGGAGGGTATTGATTGAGAGGGTGAAGGCATGTACAGAGCATCAGATTGGGGAAGAGCAGTGTGGTTTCAGAAGTGGTAGAGGATGTGTGGATCAGGTGTTTGCTTTGAAGAATGTATGTGAGAAATACTTAGAAAAGCAAATGGATTTGTATGTAGCATTTATGGATCTGGAGAAGGCATATGATAGAGTTGATAGAGATGCTCTGTGGAAGGTATTAAGAATATATGGTGTGGGAGGCAAGTTGTTAGAAGCAGTGAAAAGTTTTAATCGAGGATGTAAGGCATGTGTACGTGTAGGAAGAGAGGAAAGTGATTGGTTCTCAGTGAATGTAGGTTTGCGGCAGGGGTGTGTGATGTCTCCATGGTTGTTTAATTTGTTTATGGATGGGGTTGTTAGGGAGGTAAATGCAAGAGTCCTGGAAAGAGGGGCAAGTATGAAGTCTGTTGGGGATGAGAGAGCTTGGGAAGTGAGTCAGTTGTTGTTCGCTGATGATACAGCGCTGGTGGCTGATTCATGTGAGAAACTGCAGAAGCTGGTGACTGAGTTTGGTAAAGTGTGTGGAAGAAGAAAGTTAAGAGTAAATGTGAATAAGAGCAAGGTTATTAGGTACAGTAGGGTTGAGGGTCAAGTCAATTGGGAGGTGAGTTTGAATGGAGAAAAACTGGAGGAAGTGAAGTGTTTTAGATATCTGGGAGTGGATCTGGCAGCGGATGGAACCATGGAAGCGGAAGTGGATCATAGGGTGGGGGAGGGGGCGAAAATTTTGGGAGCCTTGAAAAATGTGTGGAAGTCGAGAACATTATCTCGGAAAGCAAAAATGGGTATGTTTGAAGGAATAGTGGTTCCAACAATGTTGTATGGTTGCGAGGCGTGGGCTATGGATAGAGTTGTGCGCAGGAGGATGGATGTGCTGGAAATGAGATGTTTGAGGACAATGTGTGGTGTGAGGTGGTTTGATCGAGTAAGTAACGTAAGGGTAAGAGAGATGTGTGGAAATAAAAAGAGCGTGGTTGAGAGAGCAGAAGAGGGTGTTTTGAAGTGGTTTGGGCACATGGAGAGAATGAGTGAGGAAAGATTGACCAAGAGGATATATGTGTCGGAGGTGGAGGGAACGAGGAGAAGAGGGAGACCAAATTGGAGGTGGAAAGATGGAGTGAAAAAGATTTTGTGTGATCGGGGCCTGAACATGCAGGAGGGTGAAAGGAGGGCAAGGAATAGAGTGAATTGGAGCGATGTGGTATACAGGGGTTGACGTGCTGTCAGTGGAGTGAATCAAGGCATGTGAAGCGTCTGGGGTAAACCATGGAAAGCTGTGTAGGTATGTATATTTGCGTGTGTGGACGTGTGTATGTACATGTGTATGGGGGGGGGGGTTGGGCCATTTCTTTCGTCTGTTTCCTTGCGCTACCTCGCAAACGCGGGAGACAGCGACAAAGTATAAAAAAAAAAAAAAAAAAAAAAATATATATATATATATATATATATATATATATATATATATATATATATATATATATATATATATATATATATATATATATATATATATATATATATATATATATATATATATATATATATATATATATATATATGTACATAGCATCAGACTGGGGAAGAGCAGTGTGGTTTCAGAAGTGGTAGAGGATGTGTGGATCAGGTGTTTGCTTTGAAGAATGTATGTGAGAAATACTTAGAAGAGCAAATGGATTTGTATGTAGCATTTATGGATCTGGAGAAGGCATATGATAGAGTTGATAGAGATGCTCTGTGGAAGGTATTAAGAATATATGGTGTGGGAGGCAAGTTGTTAGAAGCAGTGAAAAGTTTTTATCGAGGATGTAAGGCATGTGTACGTGTAGAAAGAGAGGAAAGTGATTTGTTCTCAGTGAATGTAGGTTTGCGGCAGGGGTGTGTGATGTCTCCATGGTTGTTTAATTTGTTTATGGATGGTGTTGTTAGGGACGTGAATGCAAGAGTTTTGGAAAGAGGGGCAAGTATGAAGTCTGTTGTGGATGAGAGAGCTTGGGAAGTGAGTCAGTTGTTGTTCGCTGATTATACAGCGCTGGTGGCTGATTCATGTGAGAAACTGTAGAAGCTGGTGACTGAGTTTGGTAAAGTGTGTGAAAGAAGAAAGTTAAGAGTAAATGTGAATAAGAGCAAGGTTATTAGGTACAGTAGGGTTGAGGGTCAAGTCAATTGGGAGGTAAGTTTGAATGGAGAAAAACTGGAGGAAGTAAAGTGTTTTAGATATCTCATAGTGGATTTGGCAGCGGATGGAACCATGGAAGCGGAAGTGGATCATAGGGTGGGGGAGGGGGCGAAAATCCTGGGAGCCTTGAAGAATGTGTGGAAGTCGAGAACATTATCTCGGAAAGCAAAAATGGGTATGTTTGAAGGAATAGTGGTTCCAACAATGTTGTATGGTTGCGAGGCGTGGGCTATGGATAGAGTTGTGCGCAGGAGGATGGATGTGCTGGAAATGAGATGTTTGAGGACAAAATGTGGTGTGAGGTGGTTTGATCGAGTAAGTAACATAAGGGTAAGAGAGATGTGTGGAAATAAAAAGAGCGTGGTTGAGAGAGCAGAAGAGGGTGTTTTGAAATGGTTTGGGCACATGGAGAGAATGAGTGAGGAAAGATTGACCAAGAGGATATATGTGTCGGAGGTGGAGGGAACGAGGAGAAGTGGGAGACCAAATTGGAGGCGGAAAGATGGAGTGAAAAAGATTTTGTGTGATCGGGTCCTGAACATGCAGGAGGGTGAAAGGAGGGCAAGGAATAAAGTGAATTGGATCGATGTGGTATACCGGGGTTGACATGCTGTCAGTGGATTGAATCAGGGCATGTGAAGCGTCTGGGGTAAACCATGGAAAGCTGTGTAGGTATGTATATTTGCGTGTGTGGACGTATGTATATACATATGTATGGGGGTGAATTGGGCCATTTCTTTCGTCTGTTTCCTTGCGCTACCTCACAAGCGCGGGAGACAGCGACAAAGCCAATATATATATATATATATATATATATATATATATATATATATATATATATATATATATATATATATATATCTTTCTTTTTCTTTTAAATTATTCGCCATTTCCCGCGTTAGCGAGGTAGCGTTAAGGACAGAGGACTGGGCCTTTTTTGGAATATCCTCACCTGGCCCCCTCTGTTCCTTCTTTTGGAAAAAAAATGAATTATGTACATGTGTATATATGTATATGTTTGTGTGTGTATGTGTATGTGGGTGGGTTGGGCCATTCTTTCGTCTGTTTCCTTGTGCTACCTCGCAAACGCGGGAGACAGCGACAAAGTATGATAAATAAAATATATATATATATATATATATATATATATATATATATATATATATATATATATATATATATATATATATATATATATATATATATATATATATATATATATATATGTACATAGCATCAGATTGGGGAAGAGCAGTGAGGTTTCAGAAGTGGTAGAGGATGTGTGGATCAGGTGTTTGCTTTGAAGAATGTATATGAGAAATACTTAGAAAAGCAAATGGATTTGTATGTAGCATTTATGGATCTGGAGAAGGCATATGATAGAGTTGATAGAGATGCTCTGTGGAAGGTATTAAGAATATATGGTGTGGGAGGCAAGTTGTTAGAAGCAGTGAAAAGTTTTTATCGAGGATGTAAGGCATGTGTACGTGTAGGAAGAGAGGAAAGTGATTGGTTCTCAGTGAATGTAGGTTTGCGGCAGGGGTGTGTGATGTCCCCATGGTTGTTTAATTTGTTTATGGATGGGGTTGTTAGGGAGGTGAATGCAAGAGTTTTGGAAAGAGGGGCAAGTATGAAGTCTGTTGTGGATGAGAGAGCTTGGGAAGTGAGTCAGTTGTTGTTCGCTGATGATACAGCGCTGGTGGCTGATTCATGTAAGAAACTGCAGAAGCTGGTGACTGAGTTTGGTAAAGTGTGTGAAAGAAGAAAGTTAAGAGTAAATGTGAATAAGAGCAAGGTTATTAGGTACAGTAGGGTTGAGGGTCAAGTCAATTGGGAGGTAAGTTTGAATGGAGAAAAACTGGAGAAAGTAAAGTGTTTTACATATCTGGGAGTGGATCTGGCAGCGGATGGAACCATGGAAGCGGAAGTGGATCATAGGGTGGGGGAGGGGGCGAAAATCCTGGGAGCCTTGAAGAATGTGTGGAAGTCGAGAACATTATCTCGGAAAGCAAAAATGGGTATGTTTGAAGGAATAGTGGTTCCAACAATGTTGTATGGTTGCGAGGCGTGGGCTATGGATAGAGTTGTGCACAGGAGGATGGATGTGCTGGAAATGAGATGTTTGAGGACAATGTGTGGTGTGAGGTGGTTTGATCGAGTAAGTAACATAAGGGTAAGAGAGATGTGTGGAAATAAAAAGAGCGAGGTTGAGAGAGCAGAAGAGGGTGTTTTGAAATGGATTGGGCACATGGAGAGAATGAGTGAGGAAAGATTGAGCAAGAGGATATATGTGTCGCAGGTGGAGGGAACGAGGAGAAGAGGGAGACCAAATTGGAGGTGGAAAGATGGAGTGAAAAAGATTTTGTGTGATCGGGTCCTGAACATGCAGGAGGGTGAAAGGAGGGCAAGGAATAAAGTAAATTGGATCGATGTGGTATACCGGGGTGTCGTGCTGTCAGTGGATTGAATCAAGGCATGTGAAGCGTCTGGGGTAAACCATGGAAAGCTGTGTAGGTATGTATATCTGCGTGTGTGGACGTATGTATATACATGTGTATGGGGGTGGGTTGGGCCATTTCTTTCGTCTGTTTCCTTGCGCTACCTCGCAAACGCGGAAGACAGCGACAAAGGAAAAAAGAAATATATATATATATATATATATATATATATATATATATTTTTTACGACACGCAGGGAATACGTGGGAAGTATTCTTTGTCCCCTATCCCCAGGGAAAATATATATATATATATATATATATATATATATATATATATATATATATATATATATATATATATATATATATATATATATATATATATATATATAATATTCAGATTATTCGCCATTTCCAGCGTTAGCGAGTTAACGTTAAGAACAGAGGACTGAGCCTTTTTGGGAATATCCTGACTTGGCCCCCTTCTCTGTTCCTACTTTTGGAAAATTGAAAAAACAAGAGGGGAGGATTTCCAGCCACCCCCCCCCCTCCCCTTTTAGTCGTTTCTAAGACATGCAGGGAATCATTTAAGGTACTTGTTAAGCCAACTAACATCATCACTACACACACCAATACACACACACACACACACACACATGACTCCTTTTGTTTCCCCTTTTAGAAAGTCTTTATAACAAAGAACAATCAACTAAGATACTTGATAACCAACTAACATCATCACTACACACACAAATACACACACACACACACACACACACACACACACACACACACACACACACACACACACACACACACACACACACACACACACACACATGACTTCTTTTGTTTCCCCTTTTAGAAAGTTTTTATAACAAAGTAGAATCAACTAAGATATTTGTTAAACCAACTAGCATCATCACTACACACACCAATACACACACACACATGACTCCTTTTGTTTCACCTTTAAAAAAGTCTTTATAACAAAGAAGAATCTATCAAGATACTTGTTAAACCAACTAACATCATCACTACACACACACACACACACACACACACACACACACACACACACACACACACATGCCTCCTTTTGTTTCCCCTTTTAGAAAGTCTTTATAACAAAGAAGAATCTCTCAAGATACTTGTTAAACCAACTAACATCATCACTACACACACAAATACACACACACACACACACACACGCACATGACTTCTTTTGTTTCCCCTATTAGAAAGTCTTCATAACAAAGAAGAATCTATTAAGACACTTGTTAAACCAGCTAACATCATCACTACACACACACACACACACACACACACACACACACACACATGATTCCTTCTTTTGTTTCCCCTTTTAGAAAGTCTTTATAACAAAGAAGAATCTATTAAGATACTTGTTAAACCAACTAACATCATCACTACACACACACACACACACACACACACACACATGATTCCTTCTTTTGTTTCCCCTTTTAGAAAGTCTTTATAACAAAGAAGAATCTATTAAGATACTTGTTAAACCAACTAACATCATCACTACACACACCAATACACACACACACACACGCACACACATGACTTCTTTTGTTTCCCCTTGTAGAAAGTCTTTATAACAAAGAAGAATCTATTAAGATACTTGTTATACCGACTAACATCATCACTACACACACCAATAAACACACACACACACACACACACGCACACATGATTCCTTCTTTTGTTTCCCCTTTTAGAAAGTTTTTATAACAAAGAAGAATCTATTAAGATACTTGTTAAACCAGCTAACATCATCACTACACACCAATACACACACACACACACACACACACACACACACACATTTCTTTTATTTCCCCTTTTAGAAAGTTTTCATAACAAAGAAGAATCTATTAAGATACTTGTTAAACCAACTAACATCATCACTACACACACAACTACACACACACACACACACACACACACACATGATTCCTTCTTTTGTTTCCCCTTTTAGAAAGTCTTTATAACAAAGAAGAATCTATTAAGATACTTGTTAAACCAGCTAACATCATCACTACACACCAATACACACACACACACACACACACACACATTTCTTTTATTTCCCCTTTTAGAAAGTCTTTATAACAAAGAAGAATCTATTAAGATACTTGTTAAACCAACTAACATCATCACTACACACACACACACACACACACACATTTCTTTTATTTCCCCTTTTAGAAAGTTTTCCTAACAAAGAAGAATCTATTAAGATACTTGTTAAACCAACTAACATCATCACTACACACACCAATACACACACACACACATTTCTTTTATTTCCCCTTTTAGAAAGTTTTCCTAACAAAGAAGAATCTATTAAGACACTTGTTAAACCAACTAACATCATCACTACACACACACACACACACACACACACACACACGCACACATGATTCCTTCTTTTGTTTCCCCTTTTAGAAAGTTTTCATAACAAAGAAGAATCTATTAAGATACTTGTTAAACCAACTAACATCATCACTACACACACAAATACACGCACACACACACACACGCACACATTATTCCTTCTTTTGTTTCCCCTTTTATAAAGTTTTTATAACAAAGAAGAATCAACTAAGATACTTGATAACCAACTAACATCATCACTACACACACCAATACACGCACACACATGACTTCTTTTGTTTCCCCTTTTAGAAAGTCTTCATAACAAAGAAGAATCTATTAAGATACTTGTTAAACCAACTAACATCATCACTACACACACAAATACTCGCACACACATGACTCCTTTTGTTTCCCCTTTTAGAAAGTCTTTATACCAAAGAAGAATCAACTAAGATACTTGATAACCAACTAACATCATCACTACACACACAACTACACACACATACACGCACACCCACACACACATACACGCTCACACACACACACACACACATACAGACACATACGCCCATTTCGTTTCGGTATAAACATTCTCCAAAAGAAAAAATCCATAGCGTTAAATAAAATCGTCATGATTCATATCATTAAATTCATAATCTTGGGGATCGTGTCTTTGCAGTTGGTCTCGAGTGCCTTTGTGTTTCCGCCGATGCGGACGGCCCTCCACAAAAGCATACAGGAGCTCCCGCCCTGGGAAGTCAAGGCTCCCTCCCTGTATCAGCTGAACGACGCCAAAGACCTCATGATCAGGCACTACGAGCTTGTCCGTTCCCTAGCCAGCGGCAAACCCACGCTGCCTATGTACAAGCTGCCCGATGCCGGGTCGAGCTATGGTCTTCCTGGCTTGAGCAAGTCCACCATCAGTGTGGTCGGTGTGATGACCAATGGAGGGAACCCCACCCTGTCCATATTGTCGAATGATGGAGCTGTGGACATCGAGCTCGGGAATGTGCTCCGCTTCTCCAGCGACTCCTACCACTGGTTCACCCTGGAGAGGAACCCCAGGTACCTGGCCCTCTACGACTCACACGACCAGGACGAACCAGTCTTCCTGGCCCACAATGGTGGTGACAACTCCGTCGACTTTACCAAGTACGACAGGTACTCCGTCAAATCCCCAGGATTCGATACCACCTGGGACTTTCACGGGAGCCAGTATAAACCCTCCGCCCACCCCGAAACAAAGGTGAAGCTCAACCCTTACGTCAAGACGGCCCTTGACGACGTGAAGGAGCAGTATGTCCGTTACATGAGGGAACAGTGGCGCTGTAAGTATGTCAAGGAGAACCCTTACGATGCCTACTTCATGAAACACGGCACCCGCTCCAAGCAAACATACAGGCGCCGTTGTATAGAGGATCACCTGCTGTACATGAAGGACTACGCCCTCAAGTTGAAAGGCATCCTCCAGGTCAATGGCTACGACGTGCCTACGGTCGAGGATTATGACAACAGCAAGGCTATATTCGAGCATTCAGTCAAGAGGTGGGGGATCCCTAAAGAGTCCTACTTCGACGACAAGAAAGAGGTTTGGGGTGCTATCAAGCCATCTACCATACCACGCCGCAAAATGCCAACCAACTTCTTCCTTCCATATCCTTGGATGTGAAGAGCATTCTGACGCGATCCCTGGGATTATTCCCACGTATTCCCTGCGTGTCGTAGAAAGCGACTAAAAGGGGAGAGAGCGGGGGGCTGAAAATCCTCCCCTCTCTTTTTCTTCTTTTCTCTAAATTTTCTTGATTGTTATTTGTTGGACTTTCTAGATCATTTTACTTCTGGTTGTTTACTCTAGCTTTTGAATTAATTATTTGATTGACTGTTGTTTATTTTGGCTTATTAAGATGTTATTTTCAACATCAGTGGCGATTATCATAGTCAAACGCCATTTTCACTACATCCTCACAATCATTTTGAATATCAATGGGTTTTTCTGTGGTTTAAGAGTATTTTCACTACATCTTCACAGTCATCCTATTTTCACTACAACCTCACATCCATCTTATTTTCACTACATCTTCAAAGTCATCTTATTTTCACTACATCTTCAAAGTCATCTTATTTTCACTACTCTTCACAGTCATCTTATTTTCACTACATCCTCACATCCATCTTATTTTCACTACATCTTCACAGTCATCTTATTTTCACTACATCTTCACATCCATCTTATTTTCACTACATCTTCAAAGTCATCTTATTTTCACTACATCTTCAAAGTCATCTTATTTTCACTACATCTTCAAAGTCATCTTATTTTCACTACATCTTCAAAGTCATCTTATTTTCACTACATCTTCAAAGTCATCTTATTTTCACTACATCTTCACAGTCATCTTATTTTCACTACATCTTCACAGTCATCTTATTTTTATCATCAATGAAGTTTATCTTGGTCAAAGACTATATTCACTACATCCTCATGCATATATTACTTTGGACATTTCTTGCCTATATATATATATATATATATATATATATATATATATATATATATATATATATATACATAAACTACATTGCAACTTACATATAGATTGAATCATCAAGCTTCACTCTATTAGCTTTACTCTATTTGAATATAAACAAAGTCTAACCGAGGTTACTTGGTTGAGCAAGACGTGAGAATATCATCACTTGGCCCTCCAGCCCTGGGTTCAAATTGTCGTTCTCACGTACTTCGAGTTCAGTGCTGATACAGGACCATTGATTTAAAGGACTATCTTGTTAGTCTGTGTAACTTCGCCTGAGCCAATCCACGTCTTCAATGGCTTTCTGTGACTACAAACGGGAATACAAAGGAAAGGCTTCCTTTGTTAGTTTCATGAATACCTTCGTTCAAATGAAGGGAAAGACTCTCTCTCTCTCTCTCTCTCTCTCTCTCTCTCTCTCTCTACCTTATCAGCAGGAAAGAGCTGCAGCAACGGTATGAAAGTTACTGCAAGTTACACAACGAGCCCGTGGCTTCCAACGTAAACATCGGGCCGCCATTTGGGGTTCCCTCGGCATCTTGTGTGACACCAAGATTTTGGACCCGTTGGGAAACAGGAACGATACTATTCTGTTATCATGTGGCTCGATGGCGCAGGATCACTGACTGAATATGCAAAGAAAATGGAGAAAGAAGCCCAAACGTATGTCACGAAGGCCGTGCAAGAGAAGATCGAGAGGGATCGGTTGAGAGACGATGTCGCTCACAGTGTATTGAAGTTCATACCCAAGACTTGCCCTGATCTCCAGACACACCCAGTCACAGAGACCACCAGCCACGCTTCCCAGACACAGCCAGTCATAGAGACCACCAGCCCCGCTTCCCAGACACAGCCAGTCATAGAGACCACCAGCCCCGTTTCCCAGACACAGCCAGTCACAGAGACCACCAGCCCCGCTTCCCAGACACACCCAGTCACAGAGACCACCAGCCCCGCTTCCCAGACACAGCCAGTCACAGAGACCACCAGCCCCCGCTTCCCAGACACAGCCAGTCATAGAGACCACCAGCCCTGCTTCCCAGACACAGCCAGTCACAGAGACCACCAGCCCCCGCTTCCCAGACACACCCAGTCACAGAGACCACCAGCCCCCGCTTCCCAGACACAGCCAGTCACAGAGACCACCAACCACATCCCCCACACAGAGCCACAAGATCCTGATATTGAGAATACAAATCAATTTCTCGATAATTTTTTGCTTTCACTGGAGAAGAACTAGTGAGTTCCATATAGACAAGACAAAATGTTAAAAAGAAAAGAATCTATATAAGTTCACTTATGGAGTGAGATCTTTGACGGAGCTGTAATGCCTGTAGCACAGTCTACCAAAGGGTGATCTTTGCTGTCGTGCAGTAACCTCATGAGGGCGGAGTACGGTAACACTTTCTGTACCCAGGAAATCATCTGTGCACTATAATAGACAACTGTCTTAACAACACTTGTATGAGATGAATAGATAGATGTGCTAATGACCGAAAATATACATGATTTAGGTGGAATGACAACTATATACATTTATGGTCCAGGATCAAAACATTGAACTGAACATTATATCACGACCAAAATACATACAAAATGCCACCAATGATCCACATATGTCTCCATTGATCAAAATAATAAAGAACCCAAAAAGAAAAAAAAGTATATATATATTCATATATATCATACATTTTATCCCAGGGGATAGGGGAGAAAGAATACTTCCCACGTATTCCCTGCGTGTCGTAGAAGGCGACTAAAAGGGAAGGGAGCGGGGGGCTGGAAATCCTCCCCTCTCTTTTTTTTTTTTTAATTTTCCAAAAGAAGGAACAGAGAAGGGGGCCAGGTGAGGATATTCCCTCAAAGGCCCAGTCCTCTGTTCTTAGCGCTACCTCGCTAACGCGGGAAATGGCGAATAGTATGAAAGAAAAGAAGGAATATATATATATATATATATATATATATATATATATATATATATATATATATATATATATATATTCAATCCCTCCCTTCCTTCTTTAACGCAGAGTCGAACCAACGAAGAGTCGAACCAACGAAGAGTCGAACCAACGGAGTCGAACCAACTAAGAGTCGAACCAACGAAGAGTCGAACCATCGAACCACCTTATATCATCTTGATTATTTCCGTTTCCTTCAGAAAGATGAAACAATTGGTTGATTATGTTGTTATCATCACCAAGTAGATTGTAGATGGTGAAGTAGATTGTAAATGGTGAAGTAGATTGTAGATGGTGAAGTAGATTGTAGATGGTGAAGTTGGTTTTCTTGTTCATGAAATATTCAATCAGCCTCTTCCTGTTTTCATAATGTTTCGTTCACTGTGTGAGGAGGTGGTCCATTGTCAGACTGCATTGGCAAGTTTCGCATCTTGTTGGAAAGTTTTGGTTTATACATGGTTGTAGGTGGGTGCTGTGTGTGATGTATGGTTGTAGGTGGGTGCTGTGTGTGATGTATGGTTGTAGGTGGGTGCTGTGTGTGATGTATGGTTGTAGGTGGGTACTGTGTGTGATGTATGGTTGTAGGTGGGTGCTGTGTGTGATGTATGGTTGTAGATGGGTGTTGTGTGTGATGTATGGTTGTAGGTGGGTGTTGTGTGTGATGTATGGTTGTAGGTGGGTGCTGTGTGTGATGTATGGTTGTAGGTGGGTGTTGTGTGTGATGTATGGTTGTAGGTGGGTGCTGTGTGTGATGTATGGTTGTAGGTGGGTGCTGTGTGTGATGTATGGTTGTAGGCGGGTGTTGTGTGTGATGTATGGTTGTAGGTGGGTGCTGTGTGTGATGTATGGTTGTAGGCGGGTGTTGTGTGTGATGTATGGTTGTAGGTGGGTGCTGTGTGTGATGTATGGTTGTAGGTGGGTGTTGTGTGTGATGTATGGTTGTAGATGGGTGCTGTGTGTGATGTATGGTTGTAGGTGGGTGCTGTGTGTGATGTATGGTTGTAGGCGGGTGTTGTGTGTGATGTATGGTTGCAGGTGGGTGTAGTTTGAAGAGCTGACAATGAATCGGTAAAAATGACCGATTTAATATGAATTGATTTCATGATATAATCTATGGCCTTGCGAATCATTCTGCGCAGAAAACAGTTGTATGGTTCGGTAACTTGTAGCGAAGAGAACATTCATTTGACCACATACTTGCACCCACACACTCACCTGTCTTAGAGCCATCTGTGTAGAAGTGGACATATGATCAATGATCCATGATGACATGATGGGATCACTGGTGTACCTCACTCTCCGGCGCCTTCCTTTTCACCACAGGGAGCCAATTGGTCTTAGTTTTGGCTGTTCCCAGTGAGGTAGTTTATTTCTGACCAGCGTGTCCACTTTCTTACATTTTCAGGACCAGAATTCTCACTGAGGAAGTGTATTCTGAGGGCCAGGGACCTGACGCCTCTGTGGACGAACTGTTCACATTGTTGCGACAGGCAGTAGTGTGTCTTCTCCTGGCCATCATAATACCACATTTAACGTTTAATTCATCTCGACGCAGCTGGGGAGGAAGGTACATGTACCTCAACTTGCAATCGTGGAACCCCTGGTACATGACAGAGCTTCAAGACACATTGGCAGGCATTCATTCTGTAGCACATCCATTGTTCTTAGGGTACAGTCGCTCGCCGAAGCATACACCTGGGAGCCATAGTGCAGTTTACTTCTAATAATGGCCTTGTACAACATTAATAAAAATGTCCTGTCGGCTCCCCAAAATGAGCTCGAGAGATACTTAGGAATATCTAACCGTTTATTACTATCCGTAATTAAATAATCTATGACTTTTTTTTCCCAATTCAATCTTCGGTCAAAATGTAACCCAAGGTATCTTACATTAGTACAAAAAGAGGAATCGGGTTGTTATCTAATTTTAATTCGGGAATCTATTTTTACGAGTGGAAACAACCGCGACACTTTGACCTGGTGAGAACTTAAATCACCCACTGTCGCGCCTAACGTTCAACGGACTCAAGTGTAACTTGAACCTGCTCACCCGAAAACTGTGCGTTGGGCGAGGATGTGCCATATTGCACAATTATCAACATAAAGTGAGCAGCATTTAAGGTTTCGAGGGACGGAAGCTGGAGACAGAATGTCATTGATCATAATGTGAAATAATGTTGGGCTCAAAACGCTGCCTTGTGGCACCCCATTTTTTTTAGAGAGATATGTCCGAGATTACGTTTGATGCAGTGAGCTGCAGAGCGAGTATTCTGTCATGTAAGAAAATTTTCTATAAGAACAGGTAAAGAACCTCTTAAACCAATAGCATAAAGTTTGCTTAAGATTCCCGTTTCGCCATGTCATGTCAAAAGCTTTATCCAAATCTAAAAAAAAAAAAATGCAGTTAAAAAATCTTTCTTTATAAAGTTATCTAAAATGTTATGTTCTAAATTCACTGAATGATCCATTGCGCTTCTGTGTTTACGCAATGCACACTGTTGATCATTTAATAGACTTTGCGATTTGAATAAGAAAAGAAGCCTTTTAGTAAACCATTCTTTCCACGACCTTGCAGATGGAGCTCGTCAATGCAATAGGTCGAAAATGAACTGTTATTCGTAAGGCGTCCAGAACATTTTGGGATGGGGATGACGTACGTAAAGTGCCAGGAGTTTGGAAACGTTCGAGATGTCTAAATCTTATCATTATACAATGTTAACACCTTAGTCAGGTTGGCCTGACGAAGATGCTGAATCAAAACTCGTAGGTTATCCCGCTGGGTCCTGGGCTGGAACCTTTACAGCATTGCAGGGCAAGAAGTAATTCTTTGAGAGTAAATGCATTATTGTATGACATAGTGTCACCTTCTGTGGCAAAGTCAATCACTGTCTGCTCGACCTGACGTTTGTGGTGTAAAAATCAATGGCCGAGCTACTTATGTCTGAGAATCTCCTGGCGAGAGCGTTGGCTATGTCAAACTGGGTCGTCTATAGTGCTGTCTTGCGTGGTGAGTTGAGGGATGGAGGGTTGTTTATTATATTTTCTGGTCATTTTTCTTTATTGTGGAGACCAGACCTGACTGCTGGGTATATGTCCTTAATTCACAGTTGAGACATAGCCACGCCAGGCGTCTCTTTTGGTTTGTCTTATTGTTCTTCTTGCATGAACCCTCGCTTGTTTATATGCAGTGAACTTGTTATCTGAAGCTCTTTGTTCGAAGATCCCGTATCTCCTATTGCGTTTACATTTCGGCAATCTGGTGTCCACCCAGGAAGTCTGTGCTTTGTCGATATTGTAGGATCTTAGGAATTGAGGCCACAGTAGCCCTGAGGATGGTAATAGTTACAATATTGACCTTTGTGTCAATAGAGGCCACAGTAGCCCTGAGGATGGTATGCTACAATATTGACCTTTGTGTCAATGTTATCTCCGGATATATCTAGTTCAGCTGGTCTTGAGAATGACCTCCAGTCTGCTTTCTTATAACTGAACCTGATCGGAGACGGTCTGGTAGTATTGTCACATGTCTAAGAAAGACAGGTTAGCAAGTGGTCACTTCCCAAGAAGTCGTCGTAAGTACCCCAGGTGATGTTATTTAGTATATCCGGCGATGACCAAAGAGGAGGTCGATGGCTGAGATGTTTCCTGTCCGATCATCTACACGAGTTCCACCCGATCATCTACACGACTTCCACCCGTTCATCTACACGAGTTCCACCCGATCATCTACACGAGTTCCACCCGATCATCTACACGAGTTCCACCCGATCATCTACACGAGTTCCACCCGATCATCTATACGAGTTCCACCCGATCATCTACACGAGTTCCACCCGATCATCTACACGAGTTCCACCCGATCATCTACACGAGTTCCACCCGATCATCTACACGAGTTCCACCCGATCATCTACACGAGTTCCACCCGATCATCTACACGAGTTCCACCCGATCATCTACACGAGTTCCACTCGATCATCTACACGAGTTCCACCCGATCATCTACACGAGTTCCACCCGATCATCTACACGAGTTCCACCCGATCATCTACACGAGTTCCACCCGATCATCTACACGAGTTCCACCCGATCATCTACACGAGTTCCACCCGATCATCTACACGAGTTCCACCCGATCATCTACACGAGTTCCACCCGATCATCTACACGACTTCCACCCGATCATCTACACGAGTTCCACCCGATCATCTACACGAGTTCCACCCGATCATCTACACGAGTTCCACCCGATCATCTACACGAGTTCCACCCGATCATCTACACGAGTTCCACCCGATCATCTACACGAGTTCCACCCGATCATCTACACGAGTTCCACCCGATCATCTACACGAGTTCCACCCGATCATCTACACGACTTCCACCCGATCATCTACACGAGTTCCACCCGATCATCTACACGAGTTCCACCCGATCATCTACACGAGTTCCACCCGATCATCTACACGAGTTCCACCCGATCATCTACACGAGTTCCACCCGATCATCTACACGAGTTCCACCCGATCATCTACACGAGTTCCACCCGATCATCTACACGAGTTCCACCCGATCATCTACACGACTTCCACCCGATCATCTACACGAGTTCCACCCGATCATCTACACGAGTTCCACCCGATCATCTACACGAGTTCCACCCGATCATCTACACGAGTTCCACTACCATCCTTCAGAAGAAAGAGATTAGAATGGATGATATGATTTGCCATTTGTTTCCCGCGAGAGAGTCTGCCTGTATACTTCCCCACTGATGATAATGGTTAGTGTTGAAGTCTCCAAGAAGTAGTTTGGTGTGGGGTAGTTGACTAGAACGCGAAGTGAACTCATCATCATCGAGTACATTGGAACCGGGATTAGTAAACTGAACAAATGGCTAAGTACGTGTTATCCAATCATACTCTACATGCGACAGTTTCTAGAGTAGAAGTCAAAGTCACTTCTGTATGGGGTAAGTTTTGGTGTATATAAATGACTACCCCATGATCTTCTATACGGGTGATAGTGATCTAAAACATCACAATCTTCGACTGTGTTGTTTAGATTGGTCTGTCATACACAAAGAACGTCTGGCCTACATAATGTAAGCAACAGTGATAGTTGTGCTGGCTTATTCCTAAGACTTCTACAATTCCATTGATTGAGACTGAACGCGTTGGTTTAAGATATTTTTTTTTTTAGCCGGCCAGCTTTGTGAACCTAGTTTTTTGGGGGACTTGGCCAAGTCCCCAGGTGAACGGGGTCGGCTTCTGATAGTGGGGACGATATTGTCGTCCAATGATTGCACCGAGGAAGACTTCATCTTGGAGGAAGACCTCCTCGCTGGAGCCACAGGAGCGACCACCTGCTACACACTTTCTTCTGTAACTTCACCTTGTTCTCTCACATTGTTGGGGCAAACAGAGCAGCAAGTGGCTCTTGAGTACGTGTCTTTGTGGATATCATCATCAGAGTCAGTGTCAGTGTCGGTCTGATTCGTGATGAGTTCGTCTGGAGTGGTGAGTCGTGGTTGGTTCAGCAGTTCCTGTGGCAATTGTGATCATGACTAGCTGACATTTCAATGCCATAGCATAGGATTCATTGTGTTTGGGAGTGTGGTGAGTCTCCTTCACCCTCTTCCTTGTTTCATCATATGAAATGTTCTCCTTTGCCTTAACTGGCTAGACTTCCTTCTCAAACTTGTACCGAGGATATTCTCAGTACGAGCTTGTGTGGTTGCTTCCCCCCCACAGTTAACGCACAGTACCACCTTGGCTGTACAATGGTCAGCAACATGGTCCTCGCTGGAACACTTTCCACGTCGAGATGAAAAAAGTACAAGACTTTTCACCACGATCAAACCTTTGGCATTTAAAACATGGCAAAATGTTCGGTATGTAAGGTCTCACAGCTCCCTAACCTAACCTATGGCAATATCCTTTGGCAATTTGGATCTCCGAACGTTCGAGTGATCTGTTGGGTTGTGCGTGGCTGGCTGTCAATCACTTTCTTGAAGAGGAAGGGGTTGAGGGAAGCGTTGAACCCGTCGCATATATCATTACATATTCAGCATTTTTGGACTTTTATGTTCAGCGTGAGTTGGTCAGCACCACTACACACTACAGGAGTAGTGGCTGGCTTATTAGAGTCCATACCAGTGGGGCTCGACCCCAGATTCTGGGGTGGCGTACCACCCCACACAAAAGGTACTTCGAACACCTTACATCTTCTCTAAGACGATATACGAGGCAGCTCATCAGACAGACAAGAGCCCCAGAGTGAGACGAACCGGACGCACCAAGCTGGGTGGAGTTCTGCTGCGTTCACCTCTCACATGGTCGCACAACTGTGTCCAATCAGCCTTCGTGAAATGTATACCAGTGTTCCAGCAACACCAGAAACACCGGTCGTCAACACTCACTGGCCTGTAAACACAAAAAGAGAAGGGTAAACACAGAAAATAAACACAAATAAAATTTAGGGGAGGAAATGAAGGAATGCTTCACTAAGCTAAAAAGTTAATATATATATATATATATATATATATATATATATATATATATATATATATATATATATATATATATATATATATATATATATATATTTTCTTTTTTCAAACTATTCGCCATTTCCCGCATCAGCAAGGTAGCGTTAAGAACAGAGGACTGGGCCTTTGAGGGAATATCCTCATCTGGCCCCCTTCTCTGTTCCTTCTTTTCGAAAATTAAGAAAAAAGAACAAGAGGGGAGGATTTCCAGCCCCCCCGCTCCAAGGAATATATATATATATATATATATATATATATATATATATATATATATATATATATATATATATATATATATATATATATATATATATACACAAATAAAGTGCATAGAAACGCGCACATTCATAGAACATACAAACCTCCAACAGCCACGATCCGACCCGGGACCCTGGTGCAAGAGTACTTAGTATCCGAATAGTTATTTCCTATCAGCCAAGCCCATAACCTAGCGGTTAGCAGTCCTGCCTCTTGCACAAGGGTCCCGGGTTCGATCCTGGCTGTTGGAGGTTTGTATGATATATGTATATATATATATATATATATATATATATATATATATAAGTATTCCTGGTAAATTATATGGGAGGGTACTGATTGAGAGGGTGAAGGCATGTACAGAGCATCAGATTGGTGAAGAGCTGAGTGGTTTCAGAAGTGGTAGAGGATGTGTGGATCAGGTGTTTGCTTTGAAAAATGTATGTGAGAAATACTTAGAAAAGCAAATGGATCTGTATGTAGCATTTATGAATCTGGAGAAGGCATATGATAGAGTTGATAGAGATGCTCTGTGGAAGGTATCAAAAATATATGGCGTGGTAGGCAAGTTGTTAGAAACAGTGAAAAGTTTTTATCGAGGATGTAAGGCATGTCTACGTGCAGGAAGAGAGGAAAGTGTTTGGTTCTCAGTGAATGTAGGTTTGCGGCAGGGGCGTGTGATGTCTCCAAGGTTGTTTAATTTGTTTATGGATGGGGTTGTTAGGGAGGTGAATGCTAGAGTTTTGGAAAGAGGGGCAAGTATGGAGTCTGTTGTGGATGAGAGAGCTTGGGAAGTGAGTCAGTTGTTGTTCGCTGATGATACAGAGCTGATGGCTGATTCATGTGAGAAAGTGCAGAAGCTGGTGACTGAGTTTGGTAAAGTGTGCGAAAGAAGAAAGTTGAGAGTAAATATGAATAAGAGTAAGGTTATTAGGTACTTTAGGGTTGAGGGTCAAGTCAACTGGGAGGTAAGTTTGAATGGAGAAAAACTGGAGGAAGTGAAGTGTTTTAGGTATCTGGGAGTGGATTTGGCAGCGGATGGAACCATGGAAGCGGAAGTGAATCACAGAGTGGGGGAGGGGTCGAAAATTCTTGGAGCCTTGAAGAATGTTTGGAAGTCGAGAACATTATCTCTGAAAGCACAAATGGGTATGTTTGAAGGGAATAGTGGTTCCAACAATGTTGTATGGTTGCGAGGCGTGGGCTATGGATAGAGTTGTGGGCAGGAGGGTGGATGTGCTGGAAATGAGATGTTTGAGGACAGTATGTGGTGTGAGGTTGTTTGATCGAGTAAGTAATAATAGGGTAAGAGAGATGTATGGTAATAAAAAGAGTGTGGTTGAGAGAGCAGAAGAGGGTGTTTTGAAATGGTTTGGTCAAATGGAGAGAAAGAGTGAGGAAAGATTGATCAAGAGGATATATGTGCTAGAGGTGGAGGGCACGAAGCGAAGTGGGAGACCAAAATTGGATGTGGAAAGATGGAGTGAAAAAGATTTGAGTGATCG